>NC_090247.1:76964883-77002383 GCF_037325665.1 Littorina saxatilis
ACAACACACACATACACACACACACACAAACAACACACACACACACAAACAACACACACACACACACACAAACAACACACACACACAAACAACACACAAACAACACACACACACAAACAACACACACACACACACACACAAACAACACACACACACACAAACAACACACAAACTACACACACAAACAACACACACAAACAACACACAACACACACACACACAAACTACACACACAAACAACACACAACACACACACACACAACACACACAAACACCCACAAACAACAAACACCCACAAACAACAAACACCCACAAACAACAAACACCCACAAACAACAAACACCCACAAACACAAACAACAAACAAACACCCACACACACACAAACAAAACACACACACACACACACACACAAACAACACACACACACCCACACATACACAAACAACACACACACACACACAAACAACACACACACACCCACACATACACAAACAACACACAGACAACACAAACAACACACAGACACCCACACACACACAAACAACACACACACACAAACACCCACAAACAACACACACACACACACACACACACACAAACAACACACACACACACACAAACAACACACACACACACACAAACAACACACAAACACCCACACACACACAAACAACACACACACACACACACACACACACACACATACGCACACACACACACCCACAAACAACACACACACACACACACACACACACACACACACACACACACAACACACACCCACAAACAACACACACACACCCACAAACAACACACACACACACACACACACACAAACAACACACACACACACACCCACAAACAACACACACACACACACCCACAAACAACACACACACACACACACACACAAACAACACCCACACACACACCCACAAACAACACACACACACACACACACCCACAAACAACACACACACACACACACACACACACACACACACACCCACAAACACACACACACAAAGAAAAGTATTTGAAAAAGCTGCGAAAAAAATTACTCTCCAGTTACAATTAACCCAGTACATGTCACATTTTTCATACAGGTTCAAGAAAAAAACACATAACCGCATGTTCTTGTACTCACCTTGAACTTCTTCACCTTGACCTGAAGGTCATTAGGGTTGTCCACAGAGTAGTCTTTGTTAGCCAGGTCCTGTTTGAGACCTGTCAGCCATTCCATGACGTTGTCGATCTGGTCGTAGATATCCTTGCTGCTACTCAGACGGCCGTTCAATCGCTCGTCCTGCTCCTGGGCAAGGGAGACAACCTGCTCCCATCGCTCGTTGAGCGCCGCCACTTCCTCTTTCAGTTGCTCCTGAAATGGAGGGAATTTCACAATAAATGACACTTGTTATTGACTGTAAACGTAACGTTTTGGAATTTTTTTAAACAAGAATGGTAGGTTATTGGAACGTATATTTGGTGACAAAACAAAAGGTTACATTTACAGTGTGTTGACCCAGCCCCTCTCTTGACGCGTTCAAGAGTAGGTTGAAGACTCAGTTCTTCCCGTAGCTGGCTGCGACTTTCATGTTCGACGTGATGTGTTGTGCCCCAAAAGACATTCTTGTGCTGTGCTCTGTGAGAGGTGTTTTCTTTGTGCTTAATATTATTTTGTTTGGACCTAGCTATTGATGTGTACATTGTTGTTAAACAGTTGTTTGTTGTATGTTTATCAGGGTTTGCTAGTGTGTGATAGGGTTCGTGTCCGTCTGTAGATGTTAGTTTCTTTGTTAGTCCTGTGTTGACAACTCTTCGACAAGCGCTTAGAACTGTACCCACGGAATACGCGCTATATAAGCTTCATATTGATTGACTGATTTTGATGAAACTATCAAACACCTAATCTTGATGAAACTATCCAACACTTAATCTTGATGAAACTATCCAACACCTAATCTTGATGAAACTATCCAACACCTAATCTTGATGAAACTATCCAACACCTAATCTTGATGAAACTATCCAACACCTAATCTTGATGAAACTATCCAACACCTAATCTTGATGAAACTATCCAACACCTAATCTTGATGAAACTATCCAACACCTAATCTTGATGAAACTATCCAACACCTAATCTTGATGAAACTATCCAACACCTAATCTTGATGAAACTATCCAACACCTAATCTTGATGAAACTATCCCAACACCTAATCTTGATGAAACTATCCCAACACCTAATCTTGATGAAACTATCCAACACCTAATCTTGATGAAACTATCCAACACCTAATCTTGATGAAACTATCCAACACCTAATCTTGATGAAACTATCCAACACCTAATCTTGATGAAACTATCCAACACCTAATCTTGATGAAACTATCCAACACCTAATCTTGATGAAACTATCCAACACCTAATCTTGATGAAACTATCCAACACCTAATCTTGATGAAACTATCCAACACCTAATCTTGATGAAACTATCCCAACACCTAATCTTGATGAAACTATCCCAACACCTAATCTTGATGAAACTATCCCAACACCTAATCTTGATGAAACTATCCAACACCTAATCTTGATGAAACTATCCAACACCTAATCTTGATGAAACTATCCAACACCTAATCTTGATGAAACTATCCAACACCTAATCTTGATGAAACTATCCAACACCTAATCTTGATGAAACTATCCAACACCTAATCTTGATGAAACTATCCCAACACCTAATCTTGATGAAACTATCCCAACACCTAATCTTGATGAAACTATCCAACACCTAATCTTGATGAAACTATCCAACACCTAATCTTGATGAAACTATCCAACACCTAATCTTGATGAAACTATCCAACACCTAATCTTGATGAAACTATCCAACACCTAATCTTGATGAAACTATCCAACACCTAATCTTGATGAAACTATCCAACACCTAATCTTGTGCAAGTGTCCGTGCATGCAGGGATGGCCAAATCATCCGCCAATCGCCAGGGACGAATAAAAAATCCGCCGTGCTAGTAGAAACCGTCTGGCAGCTCACCCAGTTGGCAAGAGAAAATTCTGGCCAAAGGCAAAACTTTTGGCTGTACTATCGAGTTTCACACAAGTTTCACAAGTTTGTATTTAATAAGGTTTTGATGATAATTAGTTTTAACGTCCTCTTAGAACCAATTGGCCTATCTTGGGACAGGTAGTGTTGATATGCTTTATGGGGGGAAAAGACACTGGACAGACATGCAAACAGAGAACACATATGATTGTGTTATAGATCTGGAAGTCTGTTGTTGCGATATTTCAAAATGGGGATGGAAGTAAAGATTTTGTTGGGGTTGTTGCCATAGTGTACGCGAAATATAGTTGAAGTGGAGCGGTTTTGTAGGCTTATTTGCTTTTTATTTATGTAAAATATTTTTTAGACTTTTGGATAATGCCAAAATAATGTATACTGTTCAAAAAAAGAAACGCATAGCTTGTAATATTTGGTTAATTTAGTTATATGACTACAAGGATATCCACCAAACTGCAGAAAATGTTTATCTGGTCGTCGACCTTTCGTCCATTGCCACAAGTGAGCTCTGCACGTGACGCATGCGTTATCAGTGGCTACAATGTCAAAATTGCTCATTTGGCATGACCACTCGTCATGCTTCAGTGTAATCTCGTGAAACTCGGGGAATATTGAGCTCTCACCATGTCTTCCAAAACCCATAAAAGCGGATTGTTCGCCACAAAGAAATCAGACGACAATTCAGCGACGAAAGATGGCCCGATTGAGCAGAGAAGACCGCCAAATTGCATTGGGTCGTTTACAAGCAGGCCAAAGTCAAAGTGCAATCGCCAGGCACTTCCATGTGTCCCAGAGCACCATCAGTAGACTGTGGGTCAGGTTTCAAGCCACTGGCTCCGTTGCTGACTTGCCACGAGCGGGAAGACCAAGGGCGACAACTGCTGCTCACGACCGCTTCATACGGCTCCGCCACCTCCGGAATCGTTTCCTGTCGGCCTCATCTTCTGTCCAGGCTCTCCCCGGGCCACACCGATTATCGGACCAGACCGTGCGGAACCGCCTGCATGAAGCTGGTTTGAGAGATCGCAGACCTCACAGAGGAGCTGTCCTCACCCGCCGCCATCGCCAGAACCGAGTGCAGTGGGGCAACCAGCACCTTCGCTGGGCCGTCCGGAATCACTGGAGACACGTGTGGTTCAGCGACGAGTCCTACTTCCTGCTCCAGCGACATGATGGTCGGAGGAGGGTCTACCGGAGAGTAAACGAACGTTACGCGCCCAACTGTGTGGATGAGGCACCCGTTCATGGTGGTGGAGGCGTCATGGTGTGGGGGGCGATCAATACCGCTGGAAGGAGCACCCTGGTGCACGTCCAAGGGCGCATAACTGCCCAGCGATACGTGGAGGAAATTCTGCGCCCACACGCCCTTCCTCTTCTGGCTGACCAGGATGCCATATTCCAGCAGGACAACGCTCGCCCGCACACAGCACGACTCACCACCCAGTTCCTCACCGACCACCATGTCCAGGTGCTTCCCTGGCCATCCATGTCGCCAGACATGAACCCGATAGAACACCTCTGGGATGAATTGGACAGACGTGTGCGCAGGCGAGAAGAAGCGCCGGCAAATCACCGCGATCTATTGCAGGCACTTCAGGAGGAGTGGGACACCATCCCACAGCAAGATATCCGGCATCTGATCCAGTCCATGCCCAGAAGGTGCCGGGCAGTTGTTGCTGCTCAAGGCAGTCACACCCCCTACTGACTTGACAGCCTCGGCACCCAATCGTATTGATTGACTGATTGATTTGAAGATGCAAATGAACTGTGTGTGCATTCAACTGTGTCCATACCAAATTTCAAACAAATAATCTAAATATTGGATTTTCTGTTAATTTTTTCGAAAAATAAAACAAATTTGGCAAGTAGCAACTATGCGTTTCTTTTTTTGAACAGTATAATAAAGAATTGGCTGAATAAGTAAATAAATACGTAACTAGAAACATAAAAATAATTATTAGCCAAATAAGAATATTAAATATAACTTGCTAAAATAATATATCAGAATGGGGAACTTAAGTTCAGGTAGGAGGGCGGTGTATGTGATTTAGCCTTGTTTGAATAGAGCTATGTGATAGGTGTTGTAGGCGCTTTGGTTGTTGGGCGTGGGGGGGGGGGGGGGGGGGGGGGATAAGGTTTTGGCCATCCCTGTGCATGCATGCGTGATCTTCCGCCTTTGTGTATGTTGTGGTGTTGCCTTGTGTATGTTGTGGTGTTGCCTTGTGTATGTTGTGGTGTTGCCTTGTGTATGTTGTGGTGTTGCCTGGTGTATGTTGTGGTGTTGCCTTGTGTATGTTGTGGTGTTGCCGTGTGTATGTTGTGGTGTTGCCTGGTGTATGTTGTGGTGTTGCCTTGTGTATGTTGTGGTGTTGCCGTGTGTATGTTGTGGTGTTGCCTTGTAATGAGTGTGGAGTCTCACTTTGCATGCATGCGTGATCTTCCGCCTTTGTGTATGTTGTGGTGTTGCCTGGTGTATGTTGTGGTGTTGCCTGGTGTATGTTGTGGTGGTGCCTTGTGTATGTTGTGGTGTTGCCTGGTGTATGTTGTGGTGTTGCCTGGTGTATGTTGTGGTGTTGCCTGGTGTATGTTGTGGTGTTGCCTGGTGTATGTTGTGGTGTTGCCGTGTGTATGTTGTGGTGTTGCCTGGTGTATGTTGTGGTGTTGCCTGGTGTATGTTGTGGTGTTGCCTTGTGTATGTTGTGGTGTTGCCTTGTGTATGTTGTGGTGTTGCCTTGTGTATGTTGTGGTGTTGCCTTGTGTATGTTGTGGTGTTGCCTTGTGTATGTTGTGGTGTTGCCTTGTGTATGTTGTGGTGTTGCCTTGTACTGAGTGTGGAGTCTCACTTTGTAGTCAGGGTCAGCGTCCTCCATGAAGGTCTTGGCGATGGAGTTGATGCTCTTAACGTTGGTCTGCAGCGTCTTGATGTCCTCCTGCACTCCCTGTCACACACACACACTAACAGTTGGCATAGTTTTCACTACAAAGGGTTCATTTTCACCACTTTATTGGGTAAGAGATCACAATCAAGTGAATTTGAAGTAAAGTGATACCTGTGAAATGAGACTACTCGTGGTACCAGTCACAGTTATCCAAACACAGCAGGTGTCTCTTTACAACAGGGATACTTTTGCAAAGTTTACAAATAAAAAGGAGCCATTTTCGCAAGGTATATCCTCTTATTGAAGGTTGTATGATTATTTATGTGTTTTTTCCTACAATGTATAATTACTTCAAAGGGTGGTGGAGAGGGGATTGGTGGTCAGATTCATAAATTCAATAAAGGCTTTTTCATTCTTACAAGTACAGACCCTTGTCCTGATGTAAATTATCAATAATTATTGACTCAAAACTTCAATTTAAATGAGAAAAGTTTTCAGTAAGTTCCAATTGGTAACATAATTTCAAAACGGCTCACTCTGGTGAAAAGGAAGGAGGTTTGGAAAATAGCATAGGCACTGTCAGGTCTATTTTTAGTACTCATTTGCATAATCTATCATACTGCTTTTCAATTCATCATTTCTGGAGTTAAATTCTCAAATGATGGTTGAATCATAGATTGAATTAAAAGAGAAACAAGTAACTAGTAAGTTTGTTCCACATTCTAATTTTCAAAAGGACTCCATGTATCTAACTCAAAATAAAACTTGTCAGAGATCATGCAGATATCTGAAACCGGGAAGGTCACTGAAGCCATGGAAGTGGGCTATTTTAAAGGATTCACTGACCTACATATGCAAGCAGTCGATCACTACAACCTGCACTCACTACACTTACTGGTGTCTCTTTGATTCAGTTGACATGCCTGAGTATGTGTGTTAATCATCACTTGCATATTGTAAGGTAATTGTAAGATCACAGCATTGACATGAATTTCGCGTACAATTTGGTTTGCCCCTACTGCTAGGCTGTGTAAGCCATACACACCTAACCCTTGATAAATCCCGTACAGGTTGACAGGTATGCACGCTCTTTGATATGCTTTGAACATCGCGACAGCATGCTTTGCAATGCTCTGAAGTTTGCGAGAGATTAGAGAGCTTGGAATACCGATAGGGTGTACTGCAGACAGGTAATGCAGTCAAGGTAGCGGTTTACCTGGCTCTCCTGGAGCTGTGCCTGCAGGGCAGGTATGTCCCCAGCGGCCGGGTCCTCTGCATGCAGAAACACGTCCATCTCGTCCATCCACTTGGTCAGTCCCTCTATCTGGGTCTGCACATCAACATCAAGCGTTTCATAAAATATGTTAGATTATACATGTTCATTCACATGAAATTCGTTGTCTTGTTAAAATTTCTGACACTTGCATCAATCCGGATAGCCTGCTTGTAGGGGCGATAAAAAAAACAATAAAACAAAACCTGAGTTATGCAACACTTTAGAGATCTGCTGTAATCACCGTCATCACTGGGACTGGGTGGCCGAGTGGTTGCGCTCGGAAGCAAGAGGTTGCGAGTTTGACCCTGGGTCAGGGCATTAGCAATTTTCTCCCCCTAGGTGGTGGGTTCAAGTGCTAGTCTTTCGGATGAGACGTGTACACTACATTGGGGTGTGCACGTTAAAGATCCCACGATTGACAAAAGGGTCTTTCCTGGCAAAATTGTATAGGTATAGATAAAAAAAATGTCCACCAAAATACCCGTGTGACTTGGAATAATAGGCCGTGAAAAGTAGGATATGCGCTGAAATGGCTGCAATCTGCTGGTCGATGTGAAGTATTGTGTAAAAAATTCCATCTCATACGGCATAAATAGATCCCTGCGCCTTGAGTCCGAGTCTGGAGATATGCGCGCAATATAAGACTTCATATAACATCACAGTTTTCAAGAAGTAAAATGGAATTTTGTTTCATTTTTTTGTTTACAAGTGACACCGACATGATTAATGAACACAACCCAATTCTCATGCTCATGTATACACATCCACTAGCTTGCACAGTTGTTTAGTTTACAAACACTGACCAGACCTGTTTACCCTAAACCCCAGGCAAGAGTACTTTCCCAAAAAGTTCAGTGTATTTTTCAAAAAGTTGGTGTACTTTGCAAGCAAAGCCATATGGGGTAGGGAAAATAGGGAGAATAGCATGTCTTGTGGACACCTTCAGAATTTAACTCCTTCCAATACAACAGGGAGAATAGCATGTCTTGTGAACACCTTCACAATTTAAATCCTTCCAATACAACAGGGATAAAACAATTTTATTTACCTGTCAGTTTATAGCATTATAACTAGTGTCTTCCAAACAGATTGATAATGAAAAGATGAAGTTCGTGAAATAACATCTGCGGTTGACAGTGGCAAGTTCATTTTTACAATCATCTCAGAAAACATTGCTTCAGCACGGACTACAGCCTTTTCTTCTGGCAGGATTTGCTTTGCGGGAGTGAACTTCATAATTCCTTGGCAGCTTTCAGCGGATTTCTTTGCAGCAACCTTGTCCAGGTGAGTTTTGGAACTGCAGTGTCGTTCGATGTCATATTTCCCAGCATGGGCAACGGAGAAATCTGATTTACAATACTTGCAGTGTACATGACTTTTCTCCATAGTAGACTCCACAATTCCTGGCTCTTTCTTATATTTCTCCAAGAAAATCTGCTGCTTCTGCTGTTTAGATTTGGTACAGTCATCCGAAACTGGCACATTTTTCCGCTTCATTTTGCCACGATTGTCCAGACGATCGCACGTGCCAACAACTGAACAAGGTTTCCACAGCTGAAGACTCGCTGTCATGGTTATCTCCCTTCGACCGAAACCGGTATCAGTTGTACCATCCCGTAATAAGCACACCAACACCGGAAAACGTATTCTAGACTTTTTCTTAGGCGTATTTTGTGCGTGTGTCGCGTATTTGCGTACCGATAATAATTTGGCGTACAAAATACGCCCAAATCGTACTGGTAAAGAGGTCTGACTGACTGACTGACTGACTGACTGACTGACTGACTGACTGACTGACTGACTGACTGACTGACTGACTGACTGACTGACTGACTGACTGACCGACTGACCGACTCATTTTGGCATTCGCAGGAACAAGTCCAGCAAGAGTTGTCAGTTTTGTTGCACTTATAACTCAACGTTCTGACCACAGGATAGTGGAATCCAAATAGACGATTTTTGGAAATTACACCGTTGGGTTCTGAAAAAGTGAATACCCTTGCTTTTCCACTGATAAATAAATTCACACGCAACCTGTCTACGTGTTTCAGACACACCCCTCGCCAGTAATCGTCCCCTCCAATGTTTGTCCCAGTTGAAGCAAGGGCATTCACTCTTTCACAATCCATACATACCCGACAGTCATTTTCAGAATTCGTCTTATAACTGACATGAGGTTAAGGACTTCAATCAACATGATTGGACATCCTCAAATCACCTCCCCTTACACATCCCCAGATCATCTCCCCTTACCTGGTACTCCTTCATCTGTGTGATGGCTTTCTCCAGGCGCGCCTGGCGCTGCTCTATCGCTGTGGTGGCAGCCTGCCAGCGAGTGTTGAGACTGGAGAGGTCAGACTCCAGTGACCCCGCCCTGTCTGGCGGCGACCTCGCGATCAGCTCGCGACCCGTTCTGTTGATGTACTCCTTGTTTGCCGCATGGTCGTTGATGTCTCGCTTCAGCTCCTGCCGGTAAAACAAATATGATGCAGTACTCATCATAAACATTCAAACTAAAGGCTCTCTATTCAGCTCCTGTTTCATGCAAATATTAAACACCTTTAAAATAACATGCATTAGACCTGGGACTGTCACCTTGTACATTTTCATTTTGTTTTAATTAAAGCATCCTGAGACTGGCAATGTGGACTGTCTCCGACTGAGGCATCCCCCCACCCCCCCCCCCCCCCCCCATCTTCACACACACTAACAATCCAACCAGAATGTCACCTTGTATATTTCCAGTTTGTTGTGCAGCGTCCTGAGACTAGCGATGTGGACTGTCTCTGTCTGAAGCACCACCTCCACGTCCCCGATCCACTTGGCTAGCACCGCCATGGCCTCCAGGTAGGTACGGGGCGGAGCTTTCCCCAGGGCCTCTGTCAGCTGTGTCTGTCGCTCACCTGCACAAAACACAGTGATTGGGTCATACAGGTAAGTCAGGTAGGTACGGGGCGGAGCTTTCTCCAGGGCCTCTGTCAGCTGTGTCTGTCGCTCACCTGCACATTACACAGTGATTGGGTCATACAGGTAAGTCAGGTAGGTACGGGGCGGAGCTTTCTCCAGGGCCTCTGTCAGCTGTGTCTGTCGCTCACCTGCACAAAACACAGTCATTGGGTGAAGTTTGAACAGAATAAAAGCAGTGTTATTTCATATCCCCTTTAGACAGTGTGAGAAGAACAGCCCTAGATTTGTTTAACTCACCAATTTTGTTGTATGCCTGGTGCCAGCACTGGTTGAAGGTGTTGAGGTCCTCCTTGATGGAGTCGGGGGAGCGGAACTGGCGGATGATCTGCTCCGCGTGCAGCTTGAGCCGCTCCACTCGGTCCTGGTGAGCCTGCATAGCGCGCAGCTTGACCTGATGAAACAACAAGGTTATTTGTCATTCTTTTCACAAGTTTTCCTTCATAACCAGCTGGGGAACCAGGAACACTGTCCCCCGTGTAACAAGGTGGTGAATGGGTTTGAGTTTTCAGGCGAAACAAGGATTGTCAAAGTAAAACCCAATCAGGCTGATTGTTTGATGTGTGGAACCATGGCCGCTTTGGATTCGTGTTTCCGAGGACAACAATTGTAAGCATTCACTCTCAAAGACCCAATCAATGTTGATAATTACCATGGCAACTCATGGTCAATTTGCAACTTGTCTCTGTAATCGCAAAATCCACAACCAAAAGTCATAAAACACTTGAAATAAAAGGAATTAATATGCCAAACATTTACGGAACTCGCAAACATGATGGCAGCTCTGTACATTTTTAGACTGGAGAAGTTATCTTTGACGTGACAGACAAGTATGACGTGATATCTCGAACTACTGTGACGCGCTTTGAGGCCTGGGATTGCATTCTCATCATTGGGAGGCAATGAGAGTTTTTATTTCTCATAAACAGCTTTAAACAGGACATTGTCTAAGGGAGATGAAAAATATCGAAGCATATCCAAGCATGTGGATCAGATATCTTGAGAGAGCTGCTCAAATTTCAAAAAGGTTTATCAAATAGGCGTTCCCACATCTGCCTACACTTTATTCATCTTTCCTGCACATTTTGTCCACCCCCTCCTCACCTTACACTGGTCGAGCTGCTTGCTGATGTCGTGCGCCTCATCAGCGACTTTCTCGGTGGCCCCGACCCACTTCTCGTAGCCGGCCACCAGGTCTTTGAGCGTGTTCAGCTCCGAGTAGAACTTCTTGGTCTCAAAGTTACGGTCCACCACGCGCTGCGTCTCAATCAGGACTTTGTTCAGGTGCTCCCACCGGTCTTCCACCCGCTTCACTGCTGCTGCTGTTTGGCCCGTTGGCTCTCCGGCTGTCACAGCAAAAACAAGAGATGTACATCCACACTCTGTACTGTTTGGCCCGTTGGCTCTCCGGCTGTCACAGCAAAAACAAGAGATGTACATCCACACTCTGTACTGTTTGGCCCGTTGGCTCTCCGGCTGTCACAGCAAAAACAAGAGATGTACATCCACACTCTGTACTGTTTGGTATTTGCAGCAATTCCAAAGAAAACAATCAAGAAATTCAAAGCAACAGAATATTACATGATTATACGACTCACCGTCCGTAATGCATTACCCTGGAACCCCCCCGTTTAAGACCCCGGATTGAAAACTCCTTCCCTTCAATATGCATGTTTCCATCAGCAGATAAGCGCTGTTGATTTGTACTGACCTATTTTGAGTTCTGTGATGACGCCTTTCCCCAGTGTGACCACTCTCTGCATGTCTATCTGGTGCGACCTGATGGAGTTCTCCGTGTCCTGTGGGCAAAAATAAAAAAGCATTTTTGTCGTTGATAGTAATAACTAGCATCCGCAATGCAGCTATAAAAGCTCCAGAAATTATACTGTGTGCCACAAACACACACTCTAAATGCAAACACACTCGCAATGCACACACCCAACCACGCACTCACGCTCACACCTACACACCAAAGTGTACACAGACTCTCACTGACTTTGAAAATACTTCCAATTCGCTATAACGACAACACTGGATCGTTGCTCTCTTCTTTACAGAATCAGTATTAACTATCCTAATGTTTTTGCAGCCAGGACCTTTTGATTGATACGTATTTTGAATGCAGGTCCAGCTAACTTATTGTCCTTTAAATCTGGTAACAACACTGCCCTCCCCTTCTCTCTCCATTGTTACCCGAATGAGCACCCTCTGTTCCTCAACCAGAATCAGTATCCTCTATCCACCCACAGCAAAATCCCCGTTCACAACCTCTCTCGATCGTTACCTGGATGAGCACCCTCTGTTCCTCCACAGTGAAGGGTTCCTGTGAGTTGTCTGCCACCAGTAGCTGCAGGGTGGCCTCGGTGGACGCGAACATGTCGTTGAGCGCCTTGAGCTGCATCTCAAACTCCATGCGCTGCACGGACTCCACCTTGCGTTTCTTGGAGGACGAGGCTGGCGCTGCTGACAGCAACCGGCTTTCCTGTTTCTCCATCATCTCCTCGCCCCCCTCCTCTTCGTACAGCTCTGAGATCTTGCTCAGCTCCACTCCAGAGTGGGCGATCTGCGTGCAGAGAGATCCGACAATTTCTGTTAATCTTGTGATGTGGTTGTCCAGCATACTTCCCTATCCTACCTATCTCTGTTAATCTTGTGATGTGGTTGTCCCGCATACTTCCCTATCCTACCTATCTCTGTTAATCTTGTGATGTGGTTGTCCAGCATACTTCCCTATCCTACCTATCTCTGTTAATCTTGTGATGTGGTTGTCCAGCATACTTCCCTATCCTACCTATCTCTCTCAGACCTGTGAACCCCCGTTTTGCGCTTGGAACATGCTCAAAGAAACATGGCATTTTTTCACACAAAATACTGGATCAGCTTTGAGATGCGCTTGTGAAGAAAAGTAGGCCAGGAATTTTTGTGATCGTACTTTAGACAATGAAGAGTATCAAATACGGCCAAAATTGTAAGGGTTCCCATGTCTGCTCTCTTATACAATGCATAAAGTAAAAGTACAGGCCTGAAACATTCATCCTTTAGAAATACACTTAAATTCACAAATTGTTTCAGAAACATTCTGATGCAGAACTGAATGTTGTGATTTAAGTTCAGCTCCAAGATAATTCTTTCTCTCATGAATCCAAAAACAAAATGTGACCCTCCACCACGGAATGAGTCGCATGTCACCTCGCGCAGTTCTGCGCTAGGCTAAATATAAGTCCGGGGGGTGTCTGGTAACAGTGTGAGGGTCACCTTATCCACAGGCTTATAACTCAATCAGTTTTCGCTCTTTTCTAAAACGGTTTTCACCACTGGATAGAGCATAAAAAACTCTAGGAAAATGTAAAAATATGAAAATCATGCAAAGGTGACATGCGACTCCTTCCGTGGTGGAGGGTCACAAATATTTTAATTTTTGAAATGTTTGCTAATTGACAGTACAAAACATTCACAATTAAAAATGATGTGTTTTTGTTTTGTTGTTTGAATTTTTGTATTCTTGGTTTTTGGTCATTAGCAGTCTATGACTACATGTTTCAGATTTGTTATTCTTGCTGTCAGTCAAGATTCTTTCTGCCTGTCTCACGCCATAAACAACATAAAGCCAACTGTTTGAGGATCCGCAAGTTGAGCACAGCACTAAAACCTGGTTCACAGAGACAGCACTAAAACCTGGTTCACAGAGACATCATTCAAACCTGTAGTCACTTAACAGAAAAGACAAACTCTGAGTTTGTCTCCCCTCATTCGTAAAAATGCTCCAGAGGACATCAAGGGGTAGTAACATTCACAGACAATAATTACAATTCATGTTTTGGAGATCTGAGCTACTTTCAAAACAGGAAAAAACGAAACATTAACAAACTCAGGAAAGCAATCTTCTTCCTCCCCCCTCCCAATTTAATTTTGGGAAATCAGCTACTTGTATGCGTTCAAATCAGGAAAAGCGAAACAAAAACAAACTCAGAAAAGCAATCTTCTCTTTCCCCCCTCTCCCAGACAAAGGCTCACTCTATTCTCCATACTCAGATCTGGCCAATTAAAAACACTGAAAGCATTATTCTACCTTTGCTGACTCTGGCAAAGCACAAATAGCATTTTCTGTCAAAATACTCCACGCAATATCAAGAAGGCAAAAAAAACCAAAAGTTGTGGTTTCAGGACAATGGCAAAAAAACTAAAACAAAAGTCTGAACTTTCTCTTCTGCAGTATGTTTTCATCATTTTTGTGTTTGTTTATTTTATTGATGACTGGAAAAAATATGTGGGGTTGGCAGCATAAAATACCGGGTCGGTGGGGTTACCGTAACCAAGATATTTGTTCCAATGCCTCACCTGGTTACTGTACAGCTCCATCATCTGCACCAGTTTCTCCCAGCGTTCCTGCAGAGTTTCCAGGAGAGCAGCGATGCGTGACACGGCTGTCTGGCTGTCCACGTAGCGCACGATGTGTTGCCCGCATTCATTCAGTGCATCAAAACGACGCACTTGCTCTCCCATGTCATTCTCAATGGCCTGGAAAACAAACAAAAATTTCAATAAATAATAACATTAAACTTCTTTCTTTATTTGGTGTTTAACGTCGTTTTCAACCACGAAGGTTATATCGCGACAGAATAACATTAAACCATATGAGACCACTTAAACTGTCTATTCCAAGGTCAAAAACCAATTTTTATCTTTTACCACCGCAGATTTACTCCAATAAGATGACATCTTACTTTTTAACATTTAACCTGTTTGCTGCTGGGGAATATTTGTTTTCAAAGCATTAAATGTGTTTACCTGAATTGACAACTTGCAGTGTGCCCTTGGTGTATAAATGATACACCACACACACATTGTTTGTTGTGTTTCTTCTCCTTTTGTTGTTGTTTATTAAACGGTTTGTTGCCCGTTAAAGCATTTGTCACCCAGGCAGTAAAAGGGCTGAACAATCGAGACTGCCATGCTGCACACATTCTTTAGATCTAAAGCTCGATAGCTGTTACACTCAAAACAAACTTTTGAAATTAAAACGTACAAAATCTATTCATAGTCAATAAACTGAATGTTCCTGATCAGCTAGTGACTTTGCCGATGATCACAAACGTGAAATCTTACTCTCCACAGTATAACATGCACTTCGCACTATGTGTTGATTAATCATTGCATGGCTGGAGATAAAATGTCGAAGATGGTAATCAAACTGACCTTGAGCTGTTTGACCTGCACGATGACCTGGTCAGGGTCAGAGAGGTCGGCGTGACTCATGTTGGACAGGACACTCTCTTTCTCGGCCAGCCAGGAGCTGAACTTGGTCTGTTCGTCGGCAAACTGCTGCCAGCGCAGCAAAACCTCCTGCAGGACCACCCACTGCTCCTCCGTCCACCGGCACACCGCCGCCCAACGTGCACCCAGTCGCTCCAGCTGCTTCTCCATGGCAACGCACGCTGCTGTAACACAGACACACACCTCACTTACTGTCATCATGCATTCTTTTGGTGGGTTAAACATCTTTCCTGTAGTGACATATGCCAGTAGAATTGTAAAAGAATTTGCTAATACAGTGGTAGCGGCGATGTATGGCCCCTCTGTAAGAGAACACCTCCCTTAACAGGACACCTTCTGACGTCTTTGTCTATTATTTGTACCAAAATATACCTGTCATGACAAGCCACTTGCAATGCAGGGACACGGTTGGCTGGTTCCAAGGCTGTCCTGTCATGACAAGCCACTTGCAATGCAGGAACACGTTTGGCTGGTTCCAAGGCTGTCCTGTCATGACAAGCCACTTGCAATGCAGGAACACGTTTGGCTTGTACCAAAGGTGTCCTGTTATGACAAGCCACTTGCAATGCAGGAACACATTTGGCTTGTACCAAGGGTGTCCTGTCATGACAAGCCACTTGCAATGCAGGAACACGTTTGGCTGGTACAAAGGCTGTCCTGTCATGACAAGACACTAGCAATACAGGGACACGTTTGGCTGGTTCCAAGGCTGTCCTGTCATGACAAGCCACTAGCAATGCAGGGACACGGTTGGCTGGTTCCAAGGCTGTCCTGTCATGACAAGCCACTAGCAATGCAGGGACACGGTTGGCTGGTTCCAAGGCTGTCCTGTCATGACAAGCCACTAGCAATGCAGAAACACGGTTGGCTGGTACCAAGGCTGTCCTGTCATGACAAGCCACTTGCAATGCAGGAACACGTTTGGCTGGTACAAAGGCTGTCCTGTCATGACAAGCCACTTGCAATGCAGGAACACGTTTGGCTGGTACAAAGGCTGTCCTGTCATGACAAGCCACTAGCAATGCAGGGACACGGTTGGCTGGTTCCAAGGCTGTCCTGTCATGACAAGCCACTAGCAATGCAGGGACACGGTTGGCTGGTTCCAAGGCTGTCCTGTCATTGCAGGTACCATTGTAAGTCAAAGCCAACAACTTGAAGGGCAAAGGAGTCTAACATGTGTTTACTTTTTCTTGCCTTTCAGTCCCCTTCCCGAAACAAAACTGTCAATTTGTTCAGTAAATTCAAAAGTTGGCAGTGTCTTTGTTTTTGGATTTGTTGAGAAAAGACCATTTACCATGAACAAGACAGTCTGATCATCCTGACAATACTTGCTGTTTCAATAAGTCCAAACCCCACTATCCTCATCCTACAAGTCAACCTCTCCCCTTCCCCTTAGAACCCAAAGAGACATAACTACATTGTATTTGTATCATAATTTATTTGTGTGTAAACTGACCGCCACTGTCGTCATTGGAATCGTCCACCACCACCACCATGTGCTGCAGGCTGTCCACACGCTTCTGTTGCTCCTCTAGCGACTGCTGGATCAACTGTAACATTACAAGTTTCACAAGTTTTTAATGTAAGGTTTTGGCTCTTGGCGGCGAAGAAACGTACCACACAGCAACAAAATTAATCCAATATTAAACACGAATGCAGATATACTAACCACAAATCATTACAATTAGAAATGTCATGCAAAATCCATACAAAATACCTTTCAATCCTAAATTAACATGGATACTGTCTCTGAGTCAAAAAGTAGAGTTGTCGATCTTTGTCCGGCCCAGCCAACATTCGAACCTATACCCCAAGAACATCATCACTCACCTTGTGATCCTCGACTTGTTTCTTGATGGCGTCGAGGTCGGAGCCGACGGGTTCCTGCGTCTTGATCCGTTCCTCCATGTGAGTCAGCCACCCAGCAAGCTCGTCCAGCTGCTGCTGCTGCAACTCCATCAGCACCTGCTGCAACCTACAACAACAACCAGCGTGTGCACTCACTCTTTTTCTCGTCATTTTCATTACAGTGGAACCCGTCTTCTGAGACCCCCGATTCAAGAACTCTCCCTTTTAAGACTCTCCCCTTTAAGACTCTCCCCTTTAAGACTCTCCCCTTTAAGACTCTCCCCCTTTAAGACTCTCCCCCTTTAAGATTCTCCCCCTTTAAGATTCTCCCCCTTTAAGATTCTCCCCTTTAAGACTCTCCCCCTTTAAGACTCTCCCCCTTTAAGACTCTCCCCCTTTAAGATTCTCCCCTTTAAGACTCTCCCCTTTAAGACTCTCCCCCTTTAAGACTCTCCCCTTTAAGACCCTCTCCCCTTTAAGACTCTCCCCTTTAAGACTCTCCCCTTTAAGACTCTCCCCTTTAAGATTCCCCCTTTAAGACTCTCCCCTTTCAGATTCTCCCCTTTAAGACTCTCCCCTTTAAGATTCCCCCTTTAAGACTCTCCCCCTTTAAGACTCTCCCCCTTTAAGACTCTCCCCTTTAAGACTCTCCCCTTTAAGACTCTCCCCTTTAAGACTCTCCCTTTCAAGATTCTCCCCTTTAAGACTCTCCCCCTTTAAGACTCTCCCCCTTTAAGATTCTCCCCTTTAAGACTGTCCCCCTTTAAGACTCTCCCCTTTAAGAGTCTCCCCTTTAAGACTCTCCCCCTTTAAGACTCTCCCCCTTTAAGACTCTCCCCTTTAAGACTCTCCCCTTTAAGACTCTCCCTTTTAAGATTCTCCCCTTTAAGATTCTCCCCCTTTAAGACTGTCCCCCTTTAAGACTCTCCCCTTTAAGACTCTCCCCTTTAAGAGTCTCCCCTTTAAGACTCTCCCCTTTAAGACTCTCCCCCTTTAAGACTCTCCCCTTTAAGACTCTCCCCTTTAAGACTCTCCCCTTTAAGACTGTCCCCCTTTAAGACTCTCCCCTTTAAGATTCTCCCCTTTAAGACTCTCCCCCTTTAAGACTCTCCCCTTTAAGATTCTCCCCTTTAAGACTCTCCCCTTTAAGATTCTCCCCTTTAAGACTCTCCCCTTTAAGATTCTCCCCTTTAAGACTGTCCCCCTTTAAGACTCTCCCCTTCGGTATTGCATTTCAGCTTGGTGGCTTAAAAATTAATTAATGACTTTGGTCATTAAAAATCTGAAAATTGTAAAAAAAAAAATTTTTATAAAGCGATTCAAATTTATGTTCATCTTATTCTTCATCATTTCCTGATTCCAAAAACATATAAATATGTTATATTTGAATTAAAAACAAGCTCTGAATATTAAAAATATAAAAATTATTATCAAAATTAAATTTTCAAAATCAATTTAAAAACACTTTCATCTTATTCCTTGTCGGTTCCTGATTCCAAAAACATATAGATATGATATGTTCGGATTAAAAACACGCTCAGAAAGTTAAAACGAAGAGAGGTACAGAAAAGCGTGCTATCCTTCTCAGCGCAACTACTACCCTGCTCTTCTTGTCAATGTCACTGCCTTTGCCACGAGCGGTGGACTGACGATGCTACGAGTATACGGTCTTGCTGAAAAATTGCAGTGCGTTCAGTTTCATTCTGTGAGTTCGACAGCTTGACTAAATGTTGTATTTTCGCCTTACGCGACTTGTTTCTCTTCTTTTTCAGACACCAACATCTGACAGTCATCAAAAAGTAACTTGAGTACCCTCCCCCCATTGGAACCTATACTCTGCTACATTTAGCAAGGTTAGAAAGTACTTCCAGCGATCTGATCTCCATCTTTCATTCCCCACAGCTACCCCACCAAATATGCTACACACATCTTTTCTACCTGTCACTTTCACCTGTTGCTGCCGCTCTCAGACAACTTCTAAATATACACTGCGTCAGGCCTGCCAGACTCCTCTACCAAAACTCTGGGTCAGGCCTGCCAGACTCCTCCACCAAAACTCTGGCAAAATTAAGCTTCTGTCTTTAATTAGCTGGCACTCGACTTGAGAAAATTACTGAGCGGTTTTCCAGACTGTCTGATAGTGCTGAAAGTTTTGCTCACTTTTGAAGGCAAGTTCAAAATACCCGCATGCCATTTAGTTTAAAATACATGTATGAAGTGTGGCGTAATGTGCAGAAGAGGAATCGTCACAGCAAAGGAAAAGAGAAAAGAAATGTCAAGAGAAACTGCAAACAGCCAGAAAGTGAAGCTCTCTTCTTTTTACATTTAGTCAAGTTTTGACTAAATGTTTTAACATCGAGGGGGAATCGAAACGAGGGTCGTGGTGTATGTGTGTGTGTGCGTGCGTGTGTGCGTGCGTGTAGAGCGATTCAGACCAAACTACTGGACCGATCTTTATGAAATTTGACATGAGAGTTCCTGGGTATGATATCCCCGAACGTTTTTTTCCTTTTTTTGATAAATGTCTTTGATGACGTCATATCCGGCTTTTCGTGAAAGTTGAGGCGGCACTGTCACGCTCTCTTTTTTCAACCAAATTGGTTGAAATTTTGATCAAGTAGTCTTCGACGAAGCCCGGACTTCGGTATTGCATTTCAGCTTGGTGGCTTAAAAATTAATTAATGACTTTGGTCATTAAAAATCTGAAAATTGTAAAAAAAATTATTTTTTTCTAAAACGATCCAAATTTACGTTCATCTTATTCTCCATCATTTGCTGATTCCAAAAACATATAAATATGTTATATTCGGATTAAAAACAAGCTCTGAAAATTAAATATATAAAAATTATTATCAAAATTACATTTTTCAAATCAATTTAAAAACACTTTCATCTTATTCCTTGTCGGTTCCTGATTCCAAAAACATATAGATATGATATGTTTGGATTAAAAACACGCTCAGAAAGTTAAAACAAAGAGAGGTACAGAAAAGCGTGCTATCCTTCTCAGCGCAAGTACTACCCCGCTCTTCCTGTCAATTTCACTGCCTTTGCCGTGCGCGGTGGACTGACGATGATACGAGTATACGGTCTTGCTGCGTTGCATTGCGCTCAGTTTCATTCTGTGAGTTCGACAGCTACTTGACTAAATGTTGTATTTTCGCCTTACGCGACTTGTTTCAGTCATTATCTAAAACTTCTCATCTAACACACATGCAGACACACACACACATGCAGACAAAACACACATGCAGGTGCACAAACACACTACACACTACACACACCATCCTCCAATCACTCCCCCTTCCAATCCATGCACACACTCCCCTATACCCTTTGACCCACTCATTACACACACCCCCCTATACCCTTTGACCCACTCATTACACACACCCCCCTATACCCTTTGACCCACTCATTACCCACACTCCCCTATACCCTTTGACCCACTCATTACACACACCCCCCTATACCCTTTGACCCACTCATTACACACCCCCCTATACCCTTTGACCCACTCATTACACACACTCCCCTATACCCTTTGACCCACTCATTACACACACTCCCCTATACCCTTTGACCCACTAATTACACACACCCCCCTATACCCTTTGACCCACTCATTACACACACCCCCCTATACCCTTTGACCCACTCATTACCCACACTCCCCTATACCCTTTGACCCACTCATTACACACACCCCCCTATACCCTTTGACCCACTCATTACACACACTCCCCTATACCCTTTGACCCACTCATTACACACACCCCCCTATACCCTTTGACCCACTCATTACACACACCCCCCTATACCCTTTGACCCACTCATTACACACACCCCCCTATACCCTTTGACCCACTCATTACACACACCCCCCTATACCCTTTGACCCACTCATTACACACACTCCCCTATACCCTTTGACCCACTCATTACACACACTCCCCTATACCCTTTGACCCACTCATTACACACACCCCCCTATACCCTTTGACCCACTCATTACCCACACCCCCCTATACCCTTTGACCCACTCATTACCCACACCCCCCTATACCCTTTGACCCACTCATTACACACACCCCCCTATACCCTTTGACCCACTCATTACACACACTCCCCTATACCCTTTGACCCACTCATTACACACCCCCCTATACCCTTTGACCCACTCATTACACACACCCCCCTATACCCTTTGACCCACTCATTACACACACTCCCCTATACCCTTTGACCCACTCATTACACACTCCCCTATACCCTTTGACCCACTCATTACACACACCCCCCTATACCCTTTGACCCACTCATTACACACACTCCCCTATACCCTTTGACCCACTCATTACACACACCCCCCTATACCCTTTGACCCACTCATTACACACACCCCCCTATACCCTTTGACCCACTCATTACACACACCCCCCTATACCCTTTGACCCACTCATTACACACACCCCCCTATACCCTTTGACCCACTCATTACACACCCCCCCCTATACCCTTTGACCCACTCATTACACACCCCCCTATACCCTTTGACCCACTCATTACACACACTCCCCTATACCCTTTGACCCACTCATTACACACACCCCCCTATACCCTTTGACCCACTCATTACACACACCCCCCTATACCCTTTGACCCACTCATTACACACCCCCCCCTATACCCTTTGACCCACTCATTACACACACCCCCCTATACCCTTTGACCCACTCATTACACACACTCCCCTATACCCTTTGACCCACTCATTACACACACTCCCCTATACCCTTTGACCCACTCATTACACACACTCCCCTATACCCTTTGACCCACTCATTACACACACCCCCCTATACCCTTTGACCCACTCATTACACACACTCCCCTATACCCTTTGACCCACTCATTACACACACTCCCCTATACC
Organism: Littorina saxatilis; assembly: GCF_037325665.1. NCBI lineage: Eukaryota > Metazoa > Mollusca > Gastropoda > Littorinimorpha > Littorinidae > Littorina > Littorina saxatilis. The sequence continues at coordinate 76,987,149 of NC_090247.1, forward strand.
CTTTGACCCACTCATTACACACACTTTTCTCCAAAGGTGGGAGAGGGGGTCCTATGGAGGGAAGGAGGTGGGGGGAGGTTGGGAGAACCAAGCCTAAACAATCTGCACCTGACCCCAAACTACCCTGGACAAATTTGTTGTCAGAACAGATTGGATACACCTTGACCTGAAGCAGCCCATTTGTTAAACCTGCACTCAGGTGAAAAACACAGGTGATACACAACCCACCTTGCTCAGGTGTGATAAACAACATTAATCACACCCAAGGGCCAGCAAGCAGCGTTGCACACCTGACATGCCCCCTCCCCACACCTGACATGCCACCTCCCCGGTATTCTTTATTCTTGCCTTACTACCTTCCTTTGCTGTACTCAGGTTACTGCAACCGGGTGGTTTTGCACAGGTGGGTGGGTGGGGTTCTGTAGGATACCTAACAATGTACTTGGTGGTTGCGGCAATTATGCAACTATTTATCCCACAAAGAAGGATACCATGTGTTGCTACCTCCAGTAAACAATCCACACTCCCCCCCCCCCCCCCCCCCCTCGTAAGACCTTTAATACTAATGCATTAAACGCAATAATGAAAGCTATAATTTGTTTTGCACCCAACAAGCTTCAATTGGCAGTTGAACAATGCTATATTGTTATGCAAGCAAGTGTGGAGTCACTGTATGAAAAGCGTGTGGTGAGAAAGAGTAGGCGGATAGCTTCAGATAGGTCCCATGTCCTAGCCCACCTCTATGAACTCCTTCCCTCTGGCCCTAGACTTCGCACGCACAAAGCTAGGACACTCAGGCTGCAAAACAGCTTCATCCCCAAATCCATCACCCTTAGCAACATGTAAACACATCCACATACCCGACTCAGCCCCTCTTCTGCCAGTGCAATCAGTAGTAATGTACATGTATGTATTGGTTTTATGTACAACCGTATATTTCCTGCGATATATTGTATGTTATGATATTTTGCAATGATGTTTAGCCATAGTTCGTTATACGCGTAGGTGTGCGAGAATATGTAAGGGCAGTGCTTTAAAGATGTCCATGTTATATAGTGCTATATGTTTTATGTAAAATCAATGTCTTGTTTGTATTATTGTTATGTACCACCCCTGAATTTCTCTATGAGATAATAAAGTATTCTTATTCTTATTCTTATATTCATTACCACATTTACCATTCACTTTCAACACACAAAAACCAAAAACATACAACAAAAAAACACCTTCACTTCTTGTTCTCCAGGCACTCAAGGCAAGACAAGAGCGCATGGCCCCAGACATAATCAACAATCCACACACAGGCCCCAGACATAATCAACAATCCACACACAGGCCCCAGACATAATCAACAATCCACACACAGGCCCCAGACATAATCAACAATCCACACACAGGCCCCAGTTTGTTGTGGGGTGCAGGTGGGCGCAGTTAGGAGCCGTTAATCACAGCTACAACTCACAGGGAGGGAACTGCAGGTAAAGCTACTAACCTCCCAACATCATCTTGAAAATGCACTTGGATCCCCCCCCCCCCCCCCCCCCCCCACTTTCTCCGCCCTCTTTTGCCCTTTCCTCTCGTTAGCTGGATTCGGGGGATTAACCTTTGGTTCAAACAATGTGAACAGTGTTTTGGCCAGATGGGAGGGAAAAGGAGGGGATGGGAGGCGCCAGGTATGGAGGTGTGAGGTGATGTGGGGAGTGGGAAAGACATCATTATTTCAGCTTCCGATAAAAAGGTGATTTAAACCCACATTGGTTTAGGGCATTTGAAATTATTCAACTGTACTCTGCAAGATACCGTAAAACCCAGTCATTCTGTCAAGAACCATCTGATGGCAGGCCACCACAACACATTACTCATTCACAGAAGGCCACTTGATAATGATTGAAGTCATGGATGCTTGTGCAGTCCAAAACATACGTGCCTGTTTCTGAGACCTATACATTGTACCAATAACCAAAGCATATTTTCATGGAAGTAATATGAACAGTATATGTACTGCCTGAAAAGTGCGTGTACAATTTACTTAATCAAACTGCGTTAATTCCAGGTTCATGCCTATAATGTATAAATTACAAGTGCCCTGGCTTATTATTTTAATAATGAACGAATCAGTTTATAACAATAACTGAACAAAACACAGACTAGGAGAACAGGAAGCACGCACAGTAACCCTAACCCTAATGCACAGTAACCCTAATGCACAGTAACCCTAACGCACAGTAACCCAAACGCACAGTAACCCTAACTCACAGTAACCCTAACGCACAGTAACCCTAACGCACAGTAACCCTAACGCACAGTAACCCTAACACACAGTAACCCTAACGCACAGTAACCCTAACACAGTAAGAACTAAGCTGGCTGAAGAGCATGGTCCCTGCTGAGTTATAAGTACTGAGGCGTCACACACCTGTTTTCCATACAGCCAGAACCCCTTCTGCTAAACCTGTATTAGCGTCAGTTTGAAGGTCAAGGTCTTGATCCACCAGACAGATGGTGTCTTGTAGCTCTCAAATTTCTCTTACCCCCCCACCTCCCCATCCACAATGTCAAACCCTCCCCCTCCATTTCACACACACCTCCTTCCTACCCTCCCTCATCATCTATTTCAAACCACCCCCCCCCCCCCCCCCTTTCGCCCTCACCTTACCGTGAGAAGCTCCATGTGCCCTGTTCTAGTCTGTGACACCAATGATGCTATGTGCACATGAATCTTGAAAGGTCAATTTCAGGAAATGCCAACGACCTTCAGAAATTCTTTTTTCATTTTTGGGAGGGGGTCAGAAACTAGAAATTGCCCCGGTAACTCTACCAGACAGTTTAAAGATGTCACAATACATCGGGCCTCTACCGTGCCGACAGAGACATTAAGTTGTCTTTGAAGCTGGCTCACCCACACACACACACTCTATCTCTCTGAAATTTAAAAACAAGTCGCGTAAGGCGAAATTACTACATTTAGTCAAGCTGTGGAACTCACAGAATGAAACTGAACGTAGTCCGCCGCTAGTGCAAAAGGCAGTGAAAGTGACGAGCCTGTTTGGCGCGGTAGCGATTGCGCTGTGCTTCATAGCACGCTTTACTGTACCTCTCTTCGTTTTAACTTTCTGAGCGTGTTTTTAATCCAAATATATCATATCTATATGTTTTTGGAATCAGAAACCGAAAAGGAATAAGATGAAATAGGTTTTAAAACGATTTTGGAAATTTAATTTTGATCATAATTTTTATATTTTTAATTTTCAGAGCTTGTTTTTAATCCAAATATAACATATCTATATGTTTTTGGAATCAGAAAATGACGAAGAATAAGATGAAATTATTTGTGGATCGTTTAATAAAAAAATAATTTTAATTACAAGTTTCCGATTTTTAATGACCAAACTCACTCATTAGTTTTTAAGCCACCAAGCTGAAATGCAATACCAAACCCCGGCCTTTGTCGAAGATTGCTTTGCCAAAATTTCAATCAATTTAATTGAAAAATGAGGGTGTGACAGTGCCGCCTCAACTTTTACAAAAAGCCGGATATGACGTCATCAAAGGTATTTATCGAAAAAAAGAAAAAAACGTCCGGGGATATCATACCCAGGAACTCTCATGTCAAATTTCATAAAGATCGGCCCAGTAGTTTAGTCTGAATCGCTCTACACACACACACAGACAGACAGACAGACACACACACACACACACACATACACCACGACCCTCGTCTCGATTCCCCCCTCTATGTTAAAACATTTAGTCAAAACTTGACTAAATGTAAAAAATGAACTCCAGACCGAGACTGCTGTTGAAGCCTGAGTTGAAATCATTTTTACTATAACCCCCAACCCCAAACCTCTACCTACCCTTTTATAAACTGCATCTACTTCACCTACCCTTTATAAACTACATCTACAGTCGAACTCGCTTAAGACGAATCACTGGGGATCGGGAAAAAAGTTCGTCTTAACCAAAATTCGTATTAAGAAAATTGATTGATTTTTTTTTATTTTTTTATTTTTTTAAGTCTTGTACATTTTATGGTGTTTCAATTTGTTTCTTTCGCAACTTTCATGCTGCTTCACGTTTAGACAATAAAGTGACATATTCAGTTACATGTTCATGTGTGTCTCATGTTGAGTGATGATTATTGAGTTTGAGTGAGAGTGAGCACACAGATGTTTCATCCAGTTGTTACGTTTTTGGTCACACACACGCACACACTGACACTGTCCACATTCGCGGTGTTGCTATCATTTGTCCGGAATCACTTACCTTGGCGACGGGTAGCAAACCTTGGCCAATTTAGTTTTTTTGTTGTTGTTGCAACATGATGTTCAAATCCAAATCGAAAGCACTGACTGACTGATAAACTATCGCGAACCGGCGAACGCAAACGTTGAGAGTGTGGTTTCCCTTGTCCAAGGGAAACCACTCTGGCATCTATATTTTTTGGGAATGGCTTCCGTTCTAAACATTGATGTTTCGTTTTTGGTATTCGCGAAGGAAATAAACGTCAGTCAGTCATTCATGTTCAGTGTCTGAGCTATCAATCACTTTGATTCTAAATTTGAAATTGTTTTGTGAGTACAGTGTAATCAGTTTAACTTTATTCAGTGATCGGTTGAGCAATGGTTCAAGCAGTCGACGCAAGGGAAGACTTTGACACATGTATTCAAACTTCTCAAATTCCCATGATATGTCGATCTCGGGACGAGTTTAAAGATTTCGTCATAAGCGTGAGTAAATTACAGACATTATGCATGCTTGGGAATCCAAAAAGTGCTCGTTATAAGCATAAATTCGTTATAAAGAATTCGTTTTAAGCATTTTTTTTAAGCATGAAGAAAGAGGTATTCAGTTGGGAACTTAAAACTAATACGTTATAAGTCAAAATTCGTAACTAGCGTGTTCGTTTTAAGTGGGTTCGACTGTACTTCACATTCTGCAGACCTACCCCTTTATAAACTACATCTACTTCACATTCTGCAGACCTACCCCTTTATAAACTACATCTACTTCACATTCTGCAGCTAACACGCAAGCATTGGGAACTATATACCTCCACAAATACCATCTGCCCAACAGCATTCAGCTGCACGGCTGTGTCTTCAAGAATGCATCAGCTGTCTGAGAAGCAGCATTAACTCATCCACAAGCACAACTGTGTGATAAAACAGGGCGCTACTTGTGATGTAAACGACACAACTGTTTCACCAAACACAGCCCAGGACGGCTCCAGTTAAGTGCAGACACTGATTAACTGAGTATAAAACTTGAGCACCAAACAGTCTCCTTTTCTAGGACGTTCACCTCAACTCAAAGCCACGCTGACCCAAAGAAAAGCAGCTCTACAGACTGGCAAGCTTCATGTTCATTGCCTTGTTCATCCCCACTCCTCACCTTACCTCTGCCAAGCTTCATGTTCATTGCCTTGTTCATCCCCACTCCTCACCTTCCCTCTGCCAAGCTGGGTGCATGTGCTTTAAAAGGGTTCTGCATACAAATGTATTTGAAGCCACATATACGATGGCATGACTGCTAATCTTTCCTGTTTCAGATTTTTTTTCTGGGACGTACAATGCCAGCCAAAATGCTCGTACATAAGTGTCAAATTGTGTGCGTTAGGTATGCCCGCACACAATCATGTCTCTCGCCGATGTATTTTTCCAAGGATAAAGTCACATCTAGGATTACATAGTGTTCTTCTGTTGACGTCATTATACCCCGAACCATGATCCACCCACCCCTCTTCCACTCTCAGGCGAATGACACTTGAGCGAACATAATCAAATACGTTGATTGAACATTGAATTCTTTAAGCCATGTGACGTCTGAGTCCGACTGAAACTCCTATTCGGTAGCGCATAGCTGGCTGAAACTCATAAAAATAAAAAGAATCTGAACTAGTCGATTGATACATAAATCTCATTTGTATTTCTGATCAAAATGTGATATTTGAGGCAGATCTTGATAGCCATTCTTTAACTGCTGGTGCGATCTCGCAGATCAATGAAATAGATTTATCTAGCTGTGTCAAATGTGATATTTTGGTCAAGTAACTGACGTTACCTGAAGATGACTTTTAAGTACCTGGCCTGTCTGTCGAGCGCCTTGACCCTCAGTTCCTCCCAGCGGTTGTTGAGGAGTCCCATCTGGACGCGGATCTCGTGCTCCTCCTCGGCCGTGACGCGCCCCTCCGTGATCAGCTCGTTGCCGTCACGCAAAACCGCCCCGATACTGTCCTGGTGCTGGGTCAACTCCAGCATGAACTCCTGTAACACAAAAAATGTGCAATGCTTATCATGCAACATGACAACTATACAGTGGATTAACCTCCCTTTAAATACCTTTAAATACCTGAGAAAATCATGTCTTAAAAAGAAGGGAGTCCTAAAATAGGGGTCAATTCATAAAGGTTATCAACAGAAAACCTTTGAAAACACGGTCTTAAAGTGGAGGGAGTCTTGAATAGACGATTTTCGAAAATACCTCTGTCAGGATTTTCAGCGGTCCGGTAGAATAAGAGCCCCTTTACCTTGGCCAAGCTTTTAAAATGAGTCGGAGCATGTTCCACGCTTCCGATCAGCTTTATCCTGCGATCAGGACGAACAACTAACGCTAATGAGTATGTTATGCAGAGCGAGCACAATATGATACCCTTTTCTTTTGACCTCTACAATACCATACTTATCCTCACCTCATGTTGATTGAACTGGTCTTTAACTGTATATTGCACGTCTGAGGTTCCTTCCAAGCATCCATTATCTACAACCTCTACCATACCATCCATGTGTGGTACATGTTTTGCTCGAGCGCGTGCATGTGTGTGTGGGATACGTTATCATTGTGAAATGTGTTTTTTTAATTGATATGTATGAGTTGACTGTATGTAAACATGTTATGCTTTGTGTATGTGTTTTGCCAACATGAGTGTCCAGCGCTATGAGCAGGGGTTAACCATGGATACATGCCCTCTAAAATTCTTGTGTCATTATTATTTTTATTATCCTTATCCTCACCTCATGCTGGTTGAACTGGTCCTTGACGATGTGAACGTCGGAAGCCATAGGCGGCTGTTTGTCCATCACCTCCTCGGCCTCCAGCAGCCAGGTGAGCACGCCCTCCAGTGCATCCTGGTACGACAGCAGCTCCACCGACCCCGAGCTGGCCATGCTGGGCCCGCTCTCAGAGCTCATCGACATCGCACACTGCAATCACAAATGGTAGAAGTTATGCATCATGATTACACGCTGCCAGAAAACGATACATGTAGGTGTAGTACAGTGTAGCAGCCATAATGTGACACAGTTCAGCGTATCATGACATACATCTCTCCAATTTAATACAAGTAAAGTTAGATGGCAGTGCATGATAGATACATACATATATATCTGTGTGACTTTGATAAAGTACTGAGTATTGCAGACTAACAATCTCTGTCCCCCCCCCCCCCCCCCCCACACCTCTCTGTGACTACTGGACGCTTATACTGGAAGCTGATCTCCCTTTCCGCAAATGTCAAAGCATGCAAGTGCATCTCTAGTGTCAGCGAAGGGTGATTCTCAGCATGAATTTTGTCCAACCACCGAGTATTCTACAACAGACAAGCCGTAGTTACAGACGCTCTCTGATTTTTCCTTTCAGCAGATACATAACAGCCCAAACGCAGTTAACTACAAAATCTGAATGACATCATTCTAGACGTAGAAAATTGTATGCAATGATTGCAGTTGTTGCTATACTATATCAAGAAGTGAGTATTTTGGAAACAGGTTTTTTTCCACTTATCTGTGTGTGTGTGTGTGTGTGTGTGTGTGTGTGTGTGTGTGTGTGTGTGTGTGTGTGTGTGTGTGTGTAAGTACATGTGTGGGTGAACATACATGTGTGTCTCTATCTGTCTGTGTGAAATAATTCAGACAGAAGTGACATGTCCTCAGAGCATGTACTAGCATATCTCCTGTATCAGACCCAACAAAAAAGTGATTTTCAGCATGTGTGTTGTTCAAGCTATGTTCGCACAGACAATCGAGAACCACAAACCCATACAAAATGGCTTTTTCTCTCTTTTTGCATAGACCTCAGATCAGAGTCTCTATAATACTTATCTCTGACATTACTGGCACAACTGCCAACATGCAAAGGGCACACAACCTCACAGGGGACAACTCCCCTTGCAGGGCCGAGCAGGAAGTGTCACATTATCTCCCTTGGGAGGGTTTATGTCCCTTTTTAACTGAGCTGCTTGGCTCCTGTTTGAATTATTGCCATAGCCTCTTCTGCACCAAAAAAATGCAGTGCTATAACGTGGACCCCCCCTTTTAAGAACCCCCACTTTAAGACCTTTTTTTCTAGGATTTTCTGTTCATAACCTCTGTAAATCTACCTCCATTTTAAGACTCCCTTCTTTTTACATTTAGTCAAGTTTTGACTAAATGTTTTAACGTAGAGGGGGGAATCGAGACGAGGGTGTGGTGTATGTGTGTGTGTGTGTGTGCGTGTGTGTGTGTAGAGCGATTGAGAGTAAACTACTGGACCGATCTTTATGAAATTTGACATGTGAGTTCCTGGGTATGATATCCCCGGACCATTTTTTTTTTTTTTCGAGAAATGTCTTTGATGACGTCATATCCGGCTTTTTTTAAAAGTTGTCACACCCTCATTTTTCAATCAAATTGATTGAAATTTTGGCCAAGCAATCTTCGACGAAGGCCGGGGTTTGGTATTGCATTTCAGCTTGGTGGCTTAAAAATTAATTAATGACTTTGGTCATTAAAAATCTGAAAATTGTAATTAAAATTATGTTTTTATAAAACGACCCAAATTTACGTTCATCTTATTCTTCATCATTTTCTGATTCCAAAAACATATAAATATGTTATATTCGGATTAAAAACAAGGTCTGAAAATTAAACATATAAAAATTATTATCAAAATCAAATTTCCAAAATCGATTTAAAAACACTGGTCATTAAAAATCAGAAAATTGTAATTACATTTGTTTTTTAATAAAACGATCCAAATTTACATTCAACTTATTCTTCATTATTTTCTGATTCCAAAAACATATAAATATGTTATATTCGGATTAAAAACAAGCTCTCAAAATTAAAAATATAAATGTAGTAATTTCGCCTTACGCGACTTGTTGAGATTTTAGGAGGTCTTAAAATGGAGGTTCCACTGTACATAAGTTATTGTTCTATCTCCCTGAATTATGATCAAGACTGCAGCTACCGCTTATAGTTACACTGGTGGTGACTGTGCAGCTACTGCTTATAGTTACACTGGTGCTGTCTGTGCAGCTACTGCTTATAGTTACACTGGTGCTGTCTGTGCAGCTACTGCTTATAGTTACACTGGTGGTGACTGTGCAGCTACTGCTTATAGTTACACTGGTGCTGACTGTGCAGCTACTGCTTATAGTTACACTGGTGCTGACTGTGCAGCTACTGCTTATAGTTACACTGGTGCTGACTGTGCAGCTACTGCTTATAGTTACGCTGGTGCTGTCTGTGCAGCTACTGCTTATAGTTACACTGGTGCTGTCTGTGCAGCTACTGCTTATAGTTACACTGGTGGTGACTGTGCAGCTACTGCTTATAGTTACACTGGTGGTGACTGTGCAGCTACTGCTTACAGTTACACTGGTGCTGACTGTGCAGCTACTGCTTATAGTTACGCTGGTGGTGACTGTGCAGCTACTGCTTATAGTTACACTGGTGCTGACTGTGCAGCTACTGCTTATAGTTACACTGGTGCTGACTGTGCAGCTACTGCTTATAGTTACGCTGGTGGTGACTGTGCAGCTACTGCTTATAGTTACACAGGTGCTGACTGTGCAGCTACTGCTTATAGTTACACTGGTGCTGACTGTGCAGCTACTGCTTATAGTTACACTGGTGGTGACTGTGCAGCTACTACTTATAGTTACACTGGTGCTGACTGTGCAGCAATCACTTGCAGCAATTCTATACAGTGGAACCCCCCTTTTACGACCTCAACAAATCTGAGAAAACAAGGTCTTAAAAAGGAAGGAGTCTTAAATTGGGGGGTCTGCAAATGTAATGCAATCAAGATATGTGTTCAGAAAATGTGATTTGTCAAGTATACATGTATATTCATATATGTACACATGATTTATTACATTACATATTATATATATTCATTTATGTACAGAGAAATGTATTCACATATATACGGTTATCAAAAAATATACATTAAATTAGATACACACAAATGTAGACACTTACACAGACACAGACAGACAAACAGACAGACACACCATTTACACGGTGACCCATTTGTTTAACCACCCCCAACCCAACCCACACCCTCCACAACGTGCAAGCCAAAGAAAAATACACCCAGGCAACCACTAAACCTCTCATCAGGACTGCAATTTGATTGACAAGGCTAATTGTTCGGGGCTAAGTACTGCATGCTGTGCAGCATTAGTTGAGCGCCAACATGCAGCTAAGCATTCTGATAAGCATCGCTCCACGGCTATTGCCAGTTGTCTCTCTGACCGGACGCTACAGTCCTACGTGAATCTATCAAAAAAAGAATACAGAGTTATCTCCCATATTTTTTTCGCGAGCACTGATCTAAATTTGAGATCAGTGTTCGCGAGACGAAAATGATTGCAGATTGGCCGACTTCGACAGTGATCTCCGTTCTGTTTTTCACAGTTATGATAAAGACATCGTTCTAAGGTCAAAACAAGTCGAAATTTTGGGACTGCTGCCGGAAGGAGACCGTAATATATGGTTTCATCACTGTCAACTGGTTACAGAAAAAATCGTCTGCTCCAGTGAGCGCCGAAACCAAACGGTTGATTATCACGTGACACTTTTGCCATATTTAGAGTTGTTTGCACAATAAATACAGCCGCAAAAAATAGCTCGCTTGAAACTGTCTTACATATCAATTCCTTTCTAATTTAAAAATTACAAAACACCATGAAAAATCATTATCGACCATCGCGAATCTGCTTATATCAATAATACATTACAAAAAGCTCTAAATATGTAAAAAAAATCGGTTTCCTTGCCAGACAAGGAAACTCAAGGCATCCTGTCAGGGAGAGAATGAGCCGAACTCATTTTGACCTGAGTTCCAGCACTCTCTCCATGTGGCAGCAGGTTTGTTTACATCACCTGAGTGAATGAATCAATGGGTAGCTGTGCAGAGCAAGGCCCAGCAGCAGAGATTAGTACACCTGCCTGTTTTACCTCTCTCTCTCTCTCTCTCTCTCTCTCTCTCTCTCTCTCTCTCTCTCTCTCTCTCTCTCTCTCTCTCTCTCTCTCTCTCTCTCTCTCTCTCTCATGTTCATTATTTGTCAGTTTGTTTGTTGGTTAGATGATTTGCTGTGCTTGCCTTTCTGTTTGTCATTGATAAAAATTTTGTAGTATTTTGATGTAAGGACAGGTTGTAAGAAAAGGCGTAGCCTTAAACTCTAGTGTTGTAAAATAAAGTTCCAACATGATCATCATCTCTCTCACTCAAGTACAAACACACACACACACACACAATATCATCATCACTGGCAAGCAAAGAAGATTATCAGTGGCACGGTATATAACAATGTATAAAGCCAAAATATCTCCCTCTGCATATAGGCATCACACACACACTAACACCCATGCACACACACTAACACACATGCACACACACACACACACTCACACACATTCACAGCATAGCCATACACTCAAATATTGAAATAAGCCCATTCTATCCGTCTCTCTCTCTAAAACAGAAACCAACAAAAAGTCAACTGATGCATATAATATATATATACATCTTTTGTCTGGCTGCATGCCGTCAGTCAGTGTCAAATCCAGTGTAGGGGAATGTGTCTGTGGGACTCTAGCTTTGAGGCCGCCCCACACAAGTCAGTGAGACACTCACACGATCACAGATCAATAGTCGTACGCTCTCCAAAGACAAGATCTGATGCCGCTGAATGCTTCCACTCCGCTGCCTCGATGACACACAAACACACTCGTGAAGATAGATCCATTTCACACATTCAGCATCGAAAGTCAAGAACAGCAGCACAACACCACGATAACGGTCAGTCAGTGTTATCGCGCGGCTATGTCCTTCACAAGAGAAATACTGTAGGGTACAGTCAGAGAGAGCAGAGGTTGCAGAACTTCAGTCAATTTCAAACAAAACTTTACCAGAGTCGTTCCTCCATGCACACAGCGATAGCACACTTCCGGGCGGCTGAAAGGGGGAACGACTTTACAACTGCAACAGACTGCCTTGCGATCTGTACCCGCACGTGTACTTGTGTACCCTACCCTGTCCTACCCCTCTCTTTCTTTTTTCTATTCAATCGTTCCGCAAACATTTTGTTTCATTCCAAGAGGCAGGGTAGATAACTCTTTTTGACTCCCCTCAGCAGACGACTTTTTCCGCGCTTGAGCGAGGGCTCATGTTACGTACTTAAATAGCGTTTCGATTTCTTTCCTGGTTAATTGGCAGTTTTGTCGGTTTATTTCATCATCGTGTTTAAAGAACGACGGGTCGAGCCTAGCATGTATTTAACCTTGGCACAGAATGGCAGTGTGAAGTTTATCATGGAGAACAGTGTGACCCGTGTGGGAGATTATGTTGGGTCAAGCGGATAATGTGACAGTACACAGGTAAAGTGGACAACTTTGAGCCGTATATTACCGGTGATCTATCGTGCGTCGGTTCGAGTAGGCCTCACCAATCCACTATAACAGATTATGTCGAAACATTGCCACCGGTCTGTCCGCTCAACTCAGTGAATCTCAGTAAAACTGACATTGGCATGCAGGGTTAGTCCTTCGTCGTGGCCCAGGCTGATTTCATGTTCTCACGGCTCCTTGGTTTGTGCAAACGGGACAGCCCTGACTGTCATCAAGCATTGCTGATTGCTTGTCTTCACTTGGATCGATTCATTTCAGACAGCCGGACCACCCATGGCCCGCAATCTTCCTGTACCGATTCAGTTCAGACAGCCGGACCACCGCCCGCAATCTTCCTGTACCGATTCAGTTCAGACAGCCGGACCACCGCCCGCAATCTTCCTGTACCGATTCAGTTCAGACAGCCGGACCACCGCCCGCAATCTTCCTGTACCGATTCAGTTCAGACAGCCGGACCACCGCCCGCAATCTTCCTGTACCGATTCAGTTCAGACAGCCGGACCACCGCCCGCAATCTTCCTGTACCGATTCAGTTCAGACAGCCGGACCACCGCCCGCAATCTTCCTGTACCAATTCAGTTCAGACAGCCGGACCACCGCCCGCAATCTTCCTGTACCGATTCAGTTCAGACAGCCGGACCACCCATGGCCCGCAATCTTCCTGTACTTTGAGGGGCAGACTGGTTGACTGACACTGATATTCACTGTTCATGCAGTTTCCTCTGCTTTCCATTCCCCCGTCGCGATATAACCTTCGTTGTTGAAAACGACGTTAAACACCAAATAAAGAAAGAAAGAAAGATGCTTTCCATTCAGTTGAAACTGACTAAGCTCACAGTCACAGCTTGTTAATTCCAAAACACAGTTTCTTCAGCTGTATGCACTGAATCAATTTCCAAGACTGACTAAACTGAATCATGTAAAATAAAAGAGTCCAAAGTCAGTTGGTGAAAGGTTCTCAACTGGAGTTTGACGACTGACCAGAGGGACTGACCAGAGGGACTGACTCCTTCACACAACTGATTATTGACATTATTTGTCCGGGGTTTTTTTGTTCGGAAAACCGTAAGGTGGCCTTCGGCTTCCCACTGCCTCTGGGAAATACACCAGTTTACATTGACATCAAAAATTAAAAAATTCCAAAAAAACTATAGACTAAATCGGATTAGTGGTGCCTCTGTAAAATTACACGTAGTGTGTGTGTGTGTGTGTGTGTGTGTGTAAGTATGTGTGTGTGTGTGTGTGTGTGTGTGTGTGTGTGTGTGTGTTGGCCTACTTCGGGGACCATTTCTAAGTTACACACCCGTGTTCCGCGGACCCAAGAATTGTTATGGCTGAACATGATCACGTGACGTTCACACAGACAATCTGGAGACCCCCTCAAAAGGCCCGGCAAAAATTCGATTTGTCCGCAAAAGTCGTAATTTTCAATCTTCGTGTGTTAACCTTCATACACATCAAGCTTTGGCCTCTCAGCTGTGAAGTGTTGTTTATTGGTTTTCACATCTACTTATTATCACTAGTTAAATGAACAATCCGGGCACTCTGCTAATTTCAAATCTGCTTTACTTTTTTTTCTAAACCGATTAGTAAACGATTCCTCAAAAGTGCGGTCTGTTGGTGCTAGTCCTTGGAAGTGCCTGTAAACAACACTCAGTGTGAGTGTGTGTGAGTGTGTGAGTGTGTGTGTGTGAGTCGTGCGTGTGTGTGTGAGTACGTCAGTGTGTGTGTGTGTGAGTGTGTGTGTGGTGTGTGTGAGTGTGCGTGTGTGTGAGTACGTCAGTGTGTGAGTGTGTCTGTGAGTGTCTGTGTGTGTGTGTGTGTTTGTGGTCGGGAGCGGCTGCCTTTTGTATACATTTGGGGGTTCTCTTTTTCCCCTGCTTTTCCACCTAACTGGCAGTTTTTGACCAGGCCGACATCTCATCTTGTTTCCTAATCTTGTGCAATTTTGTCTGGGAAAATGATCTGTACTATAATAGTGAGTACACAGGGGTCAGAGACAGCAAAATCTGTACTATAATAGTTAGTACACAGGGGTCAGAGACAGCAAAATCTGTACTATAATAGTTAGTACACAGAGGTCAGAGACAGCAAAATCTGTACTATAATAGTGAGTACACAGGGGTCAGAGACAGCAAAATGGGAGGCAAAGGTCACTTGTGTACGCACTGTCTGTCAGTGTGACCTTTGAGAAATTCAACTTCCCACTACATGTACAATCCTAACACACCCCTCCCCCTGTCCCCTCACCCCCCTCTGCCTGAAGGACAGGAGTTGAACTGTATCTGTCTGGTCTGGCTAAATCACTATCTGTCTGGTCTGGCTAAATCACTATCTGTCTGGTCTGGCTAAATCACTATCTGTCTGGTCTGGCTAAATCACTATCGTTTGAATGATGTGAGCAAAAGACATTATCACATGTTTCCCAAGCAGAACTTGAAGCCTACACGGCTAATCATTTAAGAGTTTCACATCTGAAGAAAAATGTGTGTTTGTACGTTTGACAGTTTGCTCGTTCGTCCGGGGATTTGTGTTGATTGTTTGTAAGTTTATTTGTT
>NC_090247.1:77007383-77047383 GCF_037325665.1 Littorina saxatilis
CTGGGTATGATATCCCCAGACGGTTTTTTTCATTTTTTTGATAAATGTATTTGATGACGTCATATCCGGCTTTTTGTAAAAGTTGAGGCGGCACTGTCACACCCTCATTTTTCAATCAAATTGATTGAAATTTTGGCCAAGCAATCTTCGACGAAGGCCGGACTTCGGTATTGCATTTCAGCTTGGTGACTTAAAAATTAATTAATGACTTTGGTCATTAAAAATCTGAAAATTGTAAAAAAAAAAAAATGTATCAAACGATCCAAATTTACGTTCATCTTATTCTCCATCATTTGCTGATTCCAAAAACATATAAATATGTTATATTTGGATTAAAAACAAGCTCTGAAAATTAAAAATGTAAAAATTATGATCAAAATTAAATTTTCGAAATCAATTTAAAAACACTTTCATCTTATTCCTTGTCGGTTCCTGATTCCAAAAACATATAGATATGATATGTTTGATTAAAAACACGCTCAGAAAGCTCAGCGCAACTACTACCCCGCTCTTCTTGTCAATTTCACTGCCTTTGCCACGAGCGGTGGACTGACGATGCTACGAGTATACGGTCTTGCTGAAAAATTGCAGTGCGTTCAGTTTCATTCTGTGAGTTCGACAGCTTGACTAAATGTTGTATTTTCGCCTTATGCGACTTGTTTTTGTAATTGCTGCTGAGTTTGTTAGTTCAGTTTCCTTGCTTCAAGAGCTGGTCCGATAACGTTAAACAATGCGGAGGACCTTCCCTGACCTCCTCTCGACGGCCCCCAATAGAGCAGCCTGGAGAAGGCTCTCTGCCCTCCTCAGCCCTCATATCCCCCCGACGACTGTCCCAATACAGGGACTGATAATGATGATGATTTTTCGTGTTTCAATTTGCTTTAATAACCACAGAACAAACACATAAAGAAGCAAACAACTCCACTAATCCACGTCATCAGAGAAGAAGGTCTCCAGTTAAAAACAAGCAGGTATTTCAATAGCTCTGGTATCGGAGATGGCATTTCAATAGCTCTGGTATCGGAGATGGCATTTCAATAGCTCTGGTATCGGAGATGGCATTTCAATAGCTCTGGTATCGGAGATGGCATTTCAATAGCTCTGGTATCGGAGATGGCATTTCAATAGCTCTGGTATCGGAGATGGCATTTCAATAGCTCTGGTATCGGAGATGGCATTTCAATAGCTCTGGTATCGGAGATGGCATTTCAATAGCTCTGGTATCGGAGATGGGAGATGGCATTTCAATAGCTCTGGTATCGGAGATGGGAGATGGCATTTCAATAGCTCTGGTATCGGAGATGGCATTTCAATAGCTCTGGTATCGGAGATGGTATTTCAATAGCTCTGGTATCGGAGATGGCATTTCAATAGCTCTGGTATCGGAGATGGCATTTCCAGCGCAAGCAAAACGAACACGGTGGTTTTTATTACCTGAAGACAAATCTATTTTCGCGGTGTGTGTTTTTTCCCTGCATATATATATACTTTTGGCAGAAAAGATTAGGTGTTCAAATCCAATGGAAATATCTAAGTTGTTCAAGATCAGATAATGCCTTTTAGAACTTGTTTCGATCTTACAGTTGCTTATCTAGAACGTAGGCCTAATGACTTCAGCTGATATATTTTTCAGTACACCTACACTAGCAAAGCGCTTCTCATCACCCCCCCCCCCCCTGCGCGCCCCCTGCGCGCACACTGACACACACACACACACACACACACACACACACACACATACACACACACACACTTCACTCCCCCCTTCTGCGAAATTCCATCCCCCACTATCCATCACATCCCTTGTGTCTCTACGCCAGACTCAGAGAAACACACAGACTGACGAGTTGTTTTCCACTGACAAATCCAGTTCAGCAAATATTGCAACAATGGCTCCTAAAGTATCGCAACAATGGCACTTATACAAGCCACCTTGACAGACAATTCCTTGATTTCCGGTGTGTGATGTTAGGTGGTTGTTTACCACCAGTCCATACCCATCCATCAACTGAACGCCGCAATAAGACAGTGCGGAGATGAGGTGTATGAATTACATAGAGCCTAGTGTAGCAACTATATAGAGCCTAGTGTAGCAACTATATAGAGCCTAGTGTAGCAACTATATAGAGCCTAGTGTAGCAACTATATAGAGCCTAGTGTAGCATCTCTATAGAGCCTAGTGTAGCAACTCTATAGAGCCTAGTGTAGCAACTCTATAGAGCCTAGTGTAGCAACTCTATAGAGCCTAGTGTAGCAACTCTATAGTTACGACTGCAAGAGGGTACTTGACGACAGAGTAATGGACGATATATAGTTACGACTGCAAGAGGGTACTAGACGACAAAGTAAGGGACGATAGTTACGACTACAAGAGGGTACTAGACGACAGAGTAATGGACGATAGTTACGACTACAAGAGGGTACTAGACGACAGAGTAATGGACGATAGTTACGACTACAAGAGGGTACTAGACGACAGAGTAAGGGACGATAGTTACGACTACAAGATGGTACTAGACGACAAAGTAATGGACGATATTTACGACTGCAAGAGGGTACTAGACGACAGAGTAATGGACGATAGTTACGACTGCAAGAGGGTACTAGACGACAGAGTAAGGGACGATAGTTACGACTACAAGAGGGTACTAGACGACAGAGTAATGGACGATATATAGTTACGACTGCAAGAGGGTACTAGACGACAGAGTAAGGGATGATAGTTACGACTACAAGAGGGTACTAGGCGACAGAGTAAGGGACGATAGTTACGACTGCAAGAGGGTACAAGACGACAGAGTAAGGGACGATAGTAACGACTGCAAGAGGGTACTAGACGACAGAGTAATGGACGATAGTTATGACTACAAGAGGGTACTAGACGACAGAGTAAGTGACGATAGTTACGACTACAAGAGGGTACTAGGCGACAGAGTAAGGGACGATAGTTACGACTGCAATAGGGTACAAGACGACAGAGTAATGGACGATAGTTACGACTGCAAGAGGGTACTAGACGACAGAGTAATGGACAATAGTTACGACTGCAAGAGGATACCAGACGACTAAGTAAGGGACGATAGTTACGACTACAAGAGGGTACTAGACGACTAAGTAAGGGACGATAGTTACGACTACAAGAGGGTACTAGACGACTAAGTAAGGGACGATAGTTACGACCACAAGAGGGTACTAGACGACAGAGTAATGGACGATAGTTACGACTACAAGAGGGTACTAGACGACAGAGTAAGGGACGATAGTTACGACTACAAGAGGGTACTAGACGACAAAGTAATGGACGATAGTTACGACCGCAAGAGGGTACCAGACGACTAAGTAAGGGACGATAGTTACGACCAACCACAAGAGGGTACTTGACGACAGAGTAATGGACGATAGTTATGACTACAAGAGGGTACTAGACGACAGAGTAAGTGACGATAGTTACGACTACAAGAGGGTACTAGACGACAGAGTAAGGGACGATAGTTACGACTGCAAGAGGGTACAAGACGACAGAGTAAGGGACGATAGTAACGACTGCAAGAGGGTACTAGACGACAGAGTAATGGACGATAGTTACGACTACAAGAGGGTACTAGACGACAAAGTAATGGACGATAGTTACGACTGCAAGAGGGTACTAGACGACAGAGTAATGGACAATAGCTACGACTGCAAGAGGGTACTAGACGACAGAGTAATGGACGATAGTTACGACTACAAGAGGGTACAAGACGACAAAGTAATGGACGATAGTTACGACTACAAGAGGGTACTAGACGACAAAGTAATGGACGATAGTTACGACTACAAGAGGGTACTAGACGACAGAGTAAGGGACGATAGTTACGACTACAAGAGGGTACTAGACGACAGAGTAATGGACGATAGTTACGACTACAAGAGGGTACTAGACGACAGAGTAATGGACGATAGTTACGACTGCAAGAGGGTACTAGACGACAAAGTAAGGGACGATAGTTACGACTACAAGAGGGTACTAGACGACAGAGTAATGGACGATAGTTACGACTACAAGAGGGTACTAGACGACAGAGTAAGGGACGATAGTTACGACTACAAGAGGGTACTAGACGACAGAGTAAGGGACGATAGTTACGACTGCAAGAGGGTACTAGACGACAGAGTAATGGACGATAGTTACGACCACAAGAGGGTACTAGACGACAGAGTAAGGGACGATAGTTACAACTGCAAGAGAGTACTAGACGACAGAGTAATGGACGATAGCTACGACTACAAGAGGGTACTAGACGACAAAGTAAGGGACGATAGTTACGACTGCAAGAGGGTACTAGACGACAGAGTAAGGGACGATAGTTACGACTACAAGAGGGTACTAGACGACAGAGTAATGGACGATAGTTACGACTACAAGAGGGTACTAGACGACAGAGTAATGGACGATAGTTACGACTACAAGAGGGTACTAGACGACAGAGTAATGGACGATAGTTACGACTACAAGAGGGTACTAGACGACAAAGTAAGGGACGATAGTTACGACTGCAAGAGGGTACTAGACGACAAAGTAAGGGACGATAGTTACGACTACAAGAGGGTACTAGACGACAGAGTAAGGGACGATAGTTACGACTACAAGAGGGTACTAGACGACAGAGTAAGGGACGATAGTTTCGACTGCAAGAGGGTACAAGACGACAGAGTAAGGGACAATAGTTACGACTACAAGAGGGTACTAGATGACAGAGTAATGGACGATAGTTACGACTACAAGAGGGTACTAGACGACAGAGCAATGGACGATAGTTACGACTACAAGAGGGTACTAGACGACAGAGTAAGGGACGATAGTTACGACTGCAAGAGGGTACTAGACGACAGAGTAATGGACAATAGTTAGGACTACAAGAGGGTACTAGACGACAGAGTAAGGGACGATAGTTACGACTACAAGAGGGTACTAGACGACAAAGTAATGGACGATAGTTACGACCGCAAGAGGGTACTAGACGACAGAGTAAGGGACGATAGTTACGACTACAAGAGGGTACTAGACGACAGAGTAATGGACGATAGTTACGACTACAAGAGGGTAGTAGACGACAGAGTAATGGACGATTGTTACGACTACAAGAGGGTACTAGACGACAGAGTAAGGGACGATAGTTACGACTACAAGAGGGTACTAGACGACAGAGTAAGGGACGATAGTAACGACTGCAAGGGGGTACTAGACGACAGAGTAATGGACGATAGTTAGGACCACAAGAGGGTACTAGACGACAGAGTAATGGACGATTGTTACGACTACAAGAGGGTACTAGACGACAAAGTAATGGACGATAGTTACGACTGCAAGAGGGTACTAGACGACAGAGTAATGGACGATAGTTACGACTACAAGAGGGTACTAGACAACAGAGTAATGGACGATAGTTACGACTACAAGAGGGTACTAGACGACAGAGTAATGGACGATAGTTACGACTACAAGAGGGTACTAGACGACAGAGTAAGGGACGATAGTTACGACTGCAAGAGCATACTAGACGACAAAGTAATGGACGATAACAAACAAAGCGACTACAATAAGCACATAAAAGGAAGGAACGGGCGTGTGTGTGTGTGTGTGTCTGTGTGTCTGTGTGTGTGTGTGTGTGTGTGTGTGTGTGTGTGTGTGTGTGTGTGTTTGTAAGTAGGTGTTTGTGTGTGTGGTGTGTGTGTGTTTGTAAGTGTGTGTGTGTGTGTGTGTCTGTCTGTCTGTGTGTGTGTGTGTCTGTGTGTCTGTGTCTTTCAGTGCGGTCTGTTTGTCCGTTTGTCAGATTGTTTGTTGGTTTGTTTGAATTTCAGGCAGCTTCTGAGCGATTCGTCAGTCTGTATGTGTCGGCTTTAATTAACAGTTAGCAAGGAATGACTCCGTTTATTATACGATGTCAAGAAAAGAGTGAACAACAACAACATTCACAACCGTTGAACAACAACAACAACATTAAAGTATGAAAAACAACTAAAATCAGTCTGCACAAACAACGTCTGAAGATAAACGAGCGCACAGAACGGAATAGGAAGTTATGTGAAAATCAATTAAAACATGTTGCATCGTATGTTTCCCCGCGATATATATGTGGCTAGGGATACAACTAGCACAACTAAAGGTCCCGCTGTGTTGTTATCACTCTCATTCACCTATTTCGGTCCCGCGCATCTTGTAGCATGATATACTGTTATCCGTGTGCTGGCTAATTAATAAGGAACTGTGACTCTGCGTGTCGGGTTACTGATTAGCCTCTAAATTAGCAAGAACTATTCTTTGGGTCTCTCTGTCTCCCCCTGTCTGTCTGTCTGTTTGACTGACTCCCTCTCTCTCTCTCTCTCTCTCTCTCTCTCTCTCTCTCTCTCTCTCTCTCTCTCGCTCTCACTCTCTCTCCCACTCTCTCTCTATCACTCTCTCTCTCTCTCTCTCCCTCTCTCTTAAATCCTTAAAGCCTTAAATCTTAATCCTTGTTAAATAAAGTTCAATTCAATTCAATTCTCTCTCTCACTCCCAGAAAAATTCACTTCCATCATCCTTTAAGCACTTAAAGTCATTAACAAGTTTTTAAAAATGTGTTAAAAACCACTTAATGTCTGAGTAGTTTAACGCCTTTTGATTTACCACACTTTGTATTACGTCAAAGATATGCTGTGCATTGTATATTCTGAACATATTTGTTGTACTATTGCTACATGTTCGATTGCTTCCAGCTTGAATTAATAATTACCTGCATAGTATGCATTTGGTTTTATGAATAACCACATATATATGTATTTGTATGCTCTTCATGCCTCATCTTCATCATTTTCATCATCATCATCACGTGCTGAAGTTTTCCGACCTCCTTTTTTTGTTGGTTAACTTTTTAACTTTTTAATTTTTAATTTTTTAATTATATAATTGTGTGTCTATGCGTCCCAAGGACAGATTGTAAGAAAAGGCGTAGCCTTAAATCTTAATCCTTGTTAAATAAAGTTCAATTCAATTCAATTCTCTCTCTCTCTTGCAAACACAGACAGACTGAAGAGAGAGACACACACACACACACAAACACACACACACACACACACACACACACACACACACACACACACACACACTGACACACACACACACACTGTGAACCAAGCGGATGTCCACATAAAATGCAGTCACTGACTAAATCTTACCTGCAGCAAAAGAGTATGCAGTTCAGGAAATGTCCGGGGAGGCGTAAGTTTTCGCTTCAGCTTATCAAACACTATTAACTGATCGAACCTCTGATCGATACCACGCAATTTACTACGGCACATGAACTCAGTAGGCACAGCGAACACAAGTTATACCACTCGAGTCATCACAGACAGACAGACATGCGCCAACACACAGTGACACACCAAAACAACACAACACACTCACTCACTTACCAAACTGAAGAAGCGTAAATCCTGAATGCTTCTCTACACTGTCGAAGAATCTAGCGGCAATAAATCCACACTTTCGGGTACTCCATCTTCAATCCAAAACATGTCACGGTACAGGTAAACTCCTCGCTTAACTCTCCACACACACAAACACAAAAAGTCGTGGATGTCACGGAACACACGGCAAGTGAAGTCCCAGTTGGCAGGTAAGTACTGCCAAACTCCTCTGCTATCCAGTATTCCTCTGCGAAATGCGAAGAACAGACTGGCGAAACATCTCAGAGGGAGGTAGACTTTGGAACGCTTTTCACTCCAGCCGGCGAAAGGTGCGATTCTTCAAGACTTGAGCACAAAACCATCCTTGTTTTTGAACTTGTATTTTTTGCCCGCTGATGTAAACAACATCATAATACTTTCTTTGTATAGCGGTGTAAAATAGGTCTCTGTCAGTTTTTGAGACCCCAGAGGCGAAAAAGTAAACTCTCAGTCTCTGAAACGATCAGATCAGTCTCTCACTCCCAGAAAACTGACATTTGAGACAGTAAACTGTGAGTCCTTGAAAAGTAAGAGACAAAACCGCAACCTCTCAGTATACTTCTCGTTGTAATCCTCGTTCCTTCAAGGACCTCGAAGGAACGAAACGAGAGCGAAACAGTGCTCAAGGACTGGGCGAGGGTCCGTGGGAGACTGGCACCACGAGTTGTGTGTGAAGCTCCTCATACCAAAGAGTAAGCTCTTTCCTCATACCACGAGAATTGTTTCCCCCGCTGACTCACTGTACTATACATCGCTCAGTGATGATAATGAGAACGTCTGGAGCCAGCCGGCCAGGTGCGTCGCTCACCTCAGCCTCTCGACAAGCTGCAAGCAAAAGATGCAGCAAATTTGACAGCAGCACTGTACTGGGCTCAGGTGATTACCAACAGGTGAGGTTGTAAGCCGACAGTGCTGGCACCTCTAGTCTAGCATGCCTGATTCATTAGCAGATGAGCGGCAGTTACGCTGTACTGACATAGGCTACCTCATTAGTGAAAAGTACGACAGGGAACGCAATTGACACCCGTGTGTAACAACGGTGCATCACTTTCTTCAAGCCGACCTCAGCAACGGATGAGCGGTTAGGCTGTACAGACATACCCCGCATTTGTCAAAATATGAATGCTAATTAATGATTCCCATCCATGTGTCAAATTGAAACATCGCTTTGTTTCCCACGTAGCTCCGCAACAGGTGTGCGGCACTTACTCCTTTTTACGGCAGTTGACGTAGATCATGAACTATGTGCGGCACTTACTCCTTTTTACGGCAGTTGACGTAGATCATGAACTATGTGCGGCACTTACTCCTTTTTACGGCAGTTGACGTAGATCATGAACTATGTGCGGCACTTACTCCTTTTTACGGCAGTTGACGTAGATCATGAACTATGTGCGGCACTTACTCCTTTTTACGGCAGTTGACGTAGATCATGAACTATGTGAGGCACTTGCTCCTTTTTACGGCAGTTGACGTAGATCATCAGTGAACTCTTACAATTCACACCTATGAGGTGTTAAACATAATTATTACTTCTTTTTTTCCAAGCCCGAATCATTCAGTTAAAAGATGAGTGTTCAAACTCGACACACTCACTCCCACCTCGTAATGTTGTGTCTGTAATGTCGTCTGTTTAACATAATCAAGTACCTGCACTACACACAACTGACTAATCACACTAACGTTGTTCATGTATCAAGTCTAGACCTGCACTACACACAACTGACTAATCACACGTCCAGCCTACCTTTCTGTAACGTTCTTCATGTATCAAGTCTAGCTTACTGATTTAGAAACGATTTCTTCAATCTCATCTGTTGCAAACTGAGAAGCGGTGAATGTCCACTATCAAAATTAATCTTTCAAAATACTACTGATCGCATGAACTCAGATCAAACGTCTACAACATTTGTCAGTAAAACAAACCCACCCCTTCTTAAAAAATGCATGGTGAAAGTCGGTTCACAACAGCAATCAATGCTGATCCCCACTAAACCCAGAGTTGACTCGCAATGAAATAACGAGTAAGACCTAACTTCAATGCAAGGAAGTAAGTACACATTGGAATCATAGAATTAGCGCATCAACTTACACCTAAACCCCCATTTTGATTTTATACACGTACGCCAAACTGAGTTGACACGAGCAGTGAGAATCAACTTCACTTTAACCCGCTCCGGTTTCCCAACAAAATAAGAGTTTACAGCCTCTTGAATGCAACCCCTTCCCAAGAGTGAGAAAACAGGGTGTAGTGGTGAAGACTGAAGTGCCATCAAAGACAAACCTTGCGTGCTGCCGAGTTGCATTTCATCTTCACAATTAACATCTCACTTACACCCAGTTCAAGTTATCATTAACCGGCGGTTTGAACTGTTTATAAAACTGGGGTTTGGTTGCGAAAACCTTACGCATTCACTTGCATTGAAGTTTTGACGACTAACATTGCTTGTGCACAGTTGTACTTTTAGTCGAACGTCACTCCTCTTTCGTCGGGCAGGGACCTATGTCTATGCGTCGGGCGACGAAATCAATTAAAACAGGGCCCGACCACAGAAGATAATCCTCGCTTCACAATTTTGTTTCCTTTTTCTGTTCTTTTTATATCACACTCTCTGCTTCTTTGTGACTGATTGGCAGTGCAGCCTCTTGATCAGACCCATTGATCAGACCCATTGATCAGACCCGGCTCACCTCTTCATGATCACCTCAAAGAGCTTTATCACACGATGCAATCACTTGCACTGGAGAGATGGCGCGCACACTGAGTTTTATGAACCTTCACTCCCTCTTCGTCACACCGGCTCTGAAACCGCCTTAGATGAAAAGTGGAATCTTGGTGCGGGCCAGGCTTTCGTGATAATCATCGCTTTACATTCTTTTTCATTTCCCCCTTCAATATATCTCTCTGGATCTCTCCCCCTCTCTTCTTCCTTTGCTCACTCAGAGAAGTCCCTCGCTAGTCACTCCCAGAAAACAGTTCTGAAAAGATCTGCTAGAAAATCTTTGCTCTCAGTCAGTCTGTCACTCACTGAGTCCATGCGAATCTCAGCCGTGATGATCAGCTGTTGTCTGGGGTCTATTGGGTTTCCAGACAACAGGAAGGCGCTTTCCCTCCGTCCCTCGCTCTCTGAAGGACTTGTTTACAGCAGACAAAAACGGTTACACCGTGTCGAAGGCTCCCAGTGTGGTGGCACTAACAGGGCTCACTCAAAGGATTTAGACTCCACCGTTGTTGCTAAACCTTGCGAATAATACTGTGCCACATCCCCCTCATCATCTTGGGAGATACCATGTTGAGGCGCAGAAAAAACACTCCTATGCACACACTGACAATGACAGTGTTGAAAGGAGGGATTTGAGTTTGAACCTTGCTAACACACACACACGCACGCACTGCGCACGCACGCACGCACGCACGAACGCCGCACACGCACACATGCACGCACACACACACACACACACACACACACACACACACACACACACACACACACACACACACGCACACACACACAACAACAACAACAACAACAACAACAAACCATGGAACGGCAGTTTAAGTCTTTGGTAAAAAGGCACAAGAAAATGACAAACACAAACAGCAAAGACATTGAAGGTTGGTATCAAAACCAAAGCCCATGCACTGAAGACTCAACCACACACAATTTGGTCAACACAGGCTCGGCGGAATTGCAGTTTCGCTTCATCAAGCAAGACTGATCAGCACGAAAGACTAAAGACACAGAGAGGATATTCACACGCAAACACAGACATAGACATATCCAAAATACCTCTAAGTGATAAGAGGGCGACTAGCCGCACTGATGCTATGCTGCACGGTTTATGCCACAGACTATCAGCCTACAGACTGGCTAGAGGGAATTCCATGCAGTCTTGACATCAACACCACCTCACATTACCTTCCCTCAACACCAAACCGCGCTATTCTAAACCCAACAATACTAACTTTACAACACCACTTTGCCGAGTGCCAGATCAGCGCGGTTTGGTTGTTCTGACACTCAAAATGGAATCAAATGTAGCTGTTCGCCCTTTTGCTTGGTTGAACAAGAGAGGAAGAGTGAGGTGCGTCCTATCTGAAGCAAAGACTGACGAGATAGGAGGCATGTCGGGTGGGGAGAGGGGGTGAGCGTGGGGTGGGGCGTGATAAAGCAGCAGGTACAAGGTTGGAGTTCAATGAAAGCCGGCGTGTTGTTCCGATCATAACCTCTACCTCTCGGGCGGGCTCGGGCGGGGGTGGGGGCGGGAGAGGGCGGGGGTTGAGTTGGATAGAGGGTGGGGGTTGAGTTGGATAGAGGGTGGGGGGGTTGAGTTGGATAGAGGGTGGGGGGTTGAGTTGGATAGAGGGTGGGGGGTTGAGTTGGATAGAGGGTGGGGGTGGATAGAGGGTGGGGGGTTGAGTTGGATAGAGGGTGGGGGTTGAGTTGGATAGAGGGTGGGGGGTTGAGTTGGATAGAGGGTGGGGGGTTGAGTTGGATAGAGGGTGGGGGTTGAGTTGGATAGAGGGTGGGGGTTGAGTTGGATAGAGGGTGGGGTTGGATAGAGGGTGAGGTTGGATAGAGGGTGGGGGGTTGAGTTGGATAGAGGGTGGGGGTTGAGTTGGATAGAGGGTGGGGTTGGATAGAGGGTGAGGTTGGATAGAGGGTGGGGGGTTGAGTTGGATAGAGGGTGGGGGTTGAGTTGGATAGAGGGTGGGGGTTGAGTTGGATAGAGGGTGGGGGTTGAGTTGGATAGAGGGTGGGGGTTGAGTTGGATAGAGGGTGGGGTTGGATAGAGGGTGAGGTTGGATAGAGGGTGGGGGGTTGAGTTGGATAGAGGGTGGGGGTTGAGTTGGATAGAGGGTGGGGTTGGATAGAGGGTGAGGTTGGATAGAGGGTGGGGGGTTGAGTTGGATAGAGGGTGGGGGTTGAGTTGGATAGAGGGTGGGGGTTGAGTTGGATAGAGGGTGGGGGTTGAGTTGGATAGAGGGTGGGGGTTGAGTTGGATAGAGGGTGGGGTTGGATAGAGGGTGAGGTTGGATAGAGGGTGGGGGGTTGAGTTGGATAGAGGGTGGGGGTTGAGTTGGATAGAGGGTGGGGTTGGATAGAGGGTGAGGTTGGATAGAGGGTGGGGGGTTGAGTTGGATAGAGGGTGGGGGTTGAGTTGGATAGAGGGTGGGGGTTGAGTTGGATAGAGGGTGGGGGGTTGAGTTGGATAGAGGGTGGGGGTTGAGTTGGATAGAGGGTGGGGGTTGAGTTGGATAGAGGGTGGGGGTTGAGTTGGATAGAGGGTGGGGTTGGATAGAGGGTGAGGTTGGATAGAGGGTGGGGGGTTGAGTTGGATAGAGGGTGGGGGTTGAGTTGGATAGAGGGTGGGGGTTGAGTTGGATAGAGGGTGGGGGTTGAGTTGGATAGAGGGTGGGGGTTGCGTTGGATAGAGGGTGGGGGTTGAGTTGGATAGAGGGTGGGGGTTGAGTTGGATAGAGGGTGGGGGGTTGAGTTGGATAGAGGGTGGGGGGTTGAGTTGGATAGAGGGTGGGGGTTGAGTTGGATAGAGGGTGGGGGTAGAGTTGGATAGAGGGTGGGGGGTTGAGTTGGATAGAGGGTGGGGGTTGAGTTGGATAGAGGGTGGGGGTTGAGTTGGATAGAGGGTGGGAGTTGAGTTGGATAGAGGGTGGGGGTTGAGTTGGATAGAGGGTGGGGGGTTGAGTTGGATAGAGGGTGGGGGTTGAGTTGGATAGAGGGTGGGGGTTGAGTTGGATAGAGGGTGGGGGGTTGAGTTGGATAGAGGGTGGGGGGTTGAGTTGGATAGAGGGTGGGGGGTTGAGTTGGATAGAGGGTGGGGGTTGAGTTGGATAGAGGGTGGGGGTTGAGTTGGATAGAGGGTGGGGGGTTGAGTTGGATAGAGGGTGGGAGGAACTTGCAGAGTGTTGAATGAAAGCGTGTAGCTCCTTCATAACTTGTATCTCTCTGGTTCATCTTTCACTTCTGAAGTCAGTCCAACGACCATTACCACAGGTATTTGGAATTAACTGTTACACACAGGGAATTACCTGCTACATAGAGGGAATGGAATGATGAGCAAGCATTTTCCTTTCATCGAGTCGTCAATCTTGATGATGACAAGATAATAGGATAGCGTGATATGGAGACAAGCGACACGCAAGGTGTAGTCCTCATGCCGAGCATGGCCCGTGCGACAGTTCACTATCCACGATGAAGACGGAACACCCTAGCAGCTGGTACTAGTTTTACATGGACCTTTCGTCCCGTAGCGATCATAATGACGATCATAATGACGAGCCAATAAACAAAGAAAGCAGCGCTCTAAATGCTAGGGCAATATTCGTAAGTGGAGAGTTATGCCGGCGGAACCAATCTCGTGGCACCTAAGAAAGTACTGCCGGACAAGCATTGAAATGAACAAGCGACTTTCACATCCCTGTTATCTTCATTATCGACTTTACAGCCCTTTGTTTCTCACATTTTGAAATAGAGCTCTGCGTCATTTGATTGGCCTTGAGATCACGGTGACCCAAGTACTGACAGTCTTCAGTGAAAGACGACACGCGTTGCTGGTGTGCGCAACACTCCTTCCATTATCCAACATCACAACTTAAAACATTGCCTTCCTCTTTAAGCTATTTTGCGACAAGGTTATGACTGAAACCCTCTATGGTTTCCAAGTCTCAATAACTATGGACCTTGCAGCTGGAATGAAATGGTTTCAAACTCAGAGGCCCGTTGCCCCGTCACTGAGTTTTGCTTTGTCAGTGGTGACCCTGACTGACAGTGCGATTAAGGTAAGTCATCTCAGCCTCTTCCTGCAACACGTTATTCAGTACCCCCATTACCCCCACCCCACCCAGTCTGTCAAACGTTCCAAGCTCAGGAACACATTTTCACAAAAATAATATCCTTTCACTCTCTTTCATGGTACCAACGCAACTTTGAGCTTCACTGAGTGACCTGAGCTATCACCGTGCCCTCTCTCTCTCTCTCTCTCTCTCTCTCTCTCTCTCTCTCTCTCACTCTCTCTCTCTCTCTCTCTCGTCTCGTCTCGTCTGAGGTATTGCACCTCGGTTCGACCGAAGCTAAGTTAAGAATAAATTCCTGTTGTGCAGCGGGTTAAAGTATTCCCTCATACCTCGGAGATATACCTTCACTCGCTCGCAGCGACGTCACGTGACGGAAAGAACGTTATCACACCATTGAAATGACATTCTTTCCGTCCCCTATAGGCGACGAAATAGGTCAAATTTTGTGCACTTTTTAGTGGAAAATGCTTCGACGCCGGAGCGGGTACTGGACCCAGTGCCGTTCTAGTGCAAGTGCACTACAAAGGCACTGCACCCAGTGCCGATAAGCGACAGCATTCTTTCCACCATCTAAAATGTCA
This sequence comes from Littorina saxatilis, assembly GCF_037325665.1. Taxonomy (NCBI): domain Eukaryota; kingdom Metazoa; phylum Mollusca; class Gastropoda; order Littorinimorpha; family Littorinidae; genus Littorina; species Littorina saxatilis. Next base: position 77,022,246 of record NC_090247.1, read on the forward strand.
CGTGACGTCGCTGCGAGCGAGTGAAGGTATATCTCCGAGGTATGAGGGAATACTTTATCCCGCTGCACAACAGGAATTTATTCTTAACTTAGCTTCGGTCGAACCGAGGTGCAATGGGTGCTCGTCTCGCCTCTCTCTCTCTCTCTCTCTCTCTCTCTCGTCTCTCTCTCCCTCTCTCTCTCTCTCACGTCTCGTCTCGTCTCGTCTCTCTCTCTCTCTCTCTCTCTCTCCGACTCTCCCTCCCTCCCTCATTCTCTCTCTCTCTCTCTCTCTCTCTCTCTCTCTCTCTCTCTCTCTCTCTCTCTCTCTCTCTCTCTCTCTCTCTCTCTCTCTCTCTCTCTCTCGTCTCGTCTCGTCTCGCCTCTCTCTCTCTCTCTCTCTCTCTCTCTCTCTCGTCTCTCTCTCCCTCTCTCTCTCTCTCACGTCTCGTCTCGTCTCGTCTCTCTCTCTCTCTCTCTCTCTCTCTCTCTCTCTCTCCGACTCTCCCTCCCTCCCTCATTCTCTCTCTCTCTCTCTCTCTCTCTCTCTCTCTCTCTCTCTCTCTCCATTTATTTTACCAAAGAGCCCACAAATTGGTTTTGGCCGGAAGACGAAGCCCAAACAATCTGTAAAGTGCCTTTGAATTACACAGACTTGTTGTTGTTCCAAGAGCCGCTTTTCGCGTTTCAAAGAGAAGCTTGGCTGCCAATGCTGGTTTCAATTAACACAAACGAAAGCGGTAACACAGACCACTGACGTTGCACAAAATGAACTGCCGTGGATTATATGGTGCTGACTGACGAGGTGATACAAGACTCGAACGAAAATAGTTCTGAAGATTTGTTTTATTTATACGTTGCTGAGTTACACGAAACATGTGATGAAGTACTAAAATAAAAATCCATTTAAAATTAATAGTTGGAACTCCCGAAATAGACGAAACAGAATGACATTTTGAGCGCAAAAAATACCGTAAGATAAGTCACAGCTGTCATTCAGCTAAAAACCCACCATAAAACGAAACAAAACTCCAACAGACAATGGCAAGGACGTCAGACAGCACACCACAACTTCCCAGTTAGCATCTATCAGGGTTGTCCTCAAATCCAAGACAAGCAGAAAACAATTCACTTACAGACCCTCACACAAAACCCAACAGTAGTCTCAACCATTTCCTCAATCGATAACGCGCGTGATCGATAGGTGTTACACATGACAATGCTTCTTTTACATCACATTGGCAAGTTCAAGTCGACCAGACACTTCGAGAATAGATTTAAATCTTTGCGGAGAAGAAAAAACTGACAGCGCCAAAAAAGAGTTTAAACGTGCAGACAACACCGATGAGTACCAAGCTTTCTATATCTTTTCAAATATACCCCTTCCCCTGTAAGCAGTCATGACAACTGCCTCAGATACACCCACTTGGACACGTACAGAAATACAACAGCCTGGCTGCCTCCTGTGCACAACTCCTGTTTCAGTTGAATTAATTTCACGATAGACACCTACGCCAATCTGTGAAATTGATTCAGCAAAGAAATGCCAGTGCCCAGAAAGCAGCCCGGCGGTGGAGTGTCGGTATGTGTCCAGGTGGAAGAATGGACGTTAGAGCCCGGAACATCTCCCGGAACATCTCCCAGAACATCTCACACACCTGTAGCGGTCTTGTGCACAATCTTTGGCATCTTTCAAGACATGGAGAAGACAATTCACTTACGAATCCTTACAGACCCGAAGATAAAGCCACAGAGCAGCCTGACTTATTTGTTCAATCGATACTGCGCGTGATGTAGGTGTTACACAGCACACTACTCCTTCCACAATATATTCACACCATCTTCACAAGTTCCAGTCGAGCAGAAGGCAAGGTGACACTTCGAGAACAAATCCTCGCGATGGCGAATGTGAAGAACAGACGGCGGAACTGTAAGTGCAGTGTATAGACGAGGAGAGAGAGAGTTGTGTTTTCAATCGATACAGGATGTCACCCACTGAGAGGAGAACAACAAGAGGTGTGTGAGCAGACGATAACACCCTGCCATTCTGCACGCGCACCAACCAGTGTCATTCAAGTCAATGATAGTAGTGCGAGTGGCGTCAATTATCATCAGATATCACCCATTCTCTTTGCAGGCGACAATGATATAACTACCTGTCTTGCACAGGCCCTTGACACGAAGTGGGATTTGGGGGGGGGGGGGGGTTAGCTCTTCAGTTTAAAGGCACACTCCTTCCTGAGTTTGCCTCACCCTCTCAGACCTAGCCTGGTCAGGCTTTACACGGGATAAGTCCATCCCTCCACTTGGTCACATACCCACAATCACCATCCTCGGTGCATGCTGTCTGTGAAGGGTGGAAACTTAAGAGAAACTAATGGCTGTCTGTGAAGGGTGGAAACTCAAGAGAAACTAATGGCTGTCTGTGAAGGGTGGAAACTTAAGAGAAACTAATGGCTGTCTGTGAAGGGTGGAAACTTAAGAGAAACTAATGGCTGTCTGTGAAGGGTGGAAACTTAAGAGAAACTAATGGCTGTCTGTGAAGGGTGGAAACTTAAGAGAAACTAATGGCTGTCTGTGAAGGGTGGAAACTTAAGAGAAACTAATGGCAGTCTGTGCAATTCATTCATCAACAAAATCTCATTGTGCACAGAAAGCGTTCACACTGTTGATTTTGGGTATATGTACAAGTGGAGGGATGACCTTATCCCTTGCGGTATCTGAGCTGGTCATGGTCAGCCGCGCCGTCCTTCTTAACACAGGTGGGTTTTTTTTACTAGTAGGGTAGTGCTAAACTATTGTACGTCAAGAGACTTCACACTGTATCAGCAGACTCTACCGAGCCCACGCCGAGTGCCTGTGTTTCCTCCATAGTGCACGATACAGTGCCCACCTCTATTTTAACACCACCGGTCTTAAATGGGGTAAGTTACAGAACATTTAAGGATTAGGGTTTGAAAAAAGGGGGGGGAGGGGGGTCTTAAATCGGAGGGTCTTAAAAGATGGCTTCCATTGGATAAACACGGTATTAACAATATCTGTTGTACAGGACATTGGATAAACACGGTATTAACAATATCTGTTGTACAGGACATTGGATAAACACGGTATTAACAATACTTGTTGTACAGGATATAGGATAAACACGGTATTAACAATATCTGTTGTACAGGACATTGGATAAACACGGTATTAACAATATCTGTTGTACAGGACATTGGATAAACACGGTATTAACAATATCTGTTGTACAGGACATTGGATAAACACGGTATTAACAATATCTGTTGTACAGGACATTGGATAAACACGGTATTAACAATATCTGTTGGACAGGACATTGGATAAACACGGTATTAACAATATCTGTTGTACAGGATATTGGATAAACACGGTATTAACAATATCTGTTATACAGGACATTGGATAAACACGGTATTAACAATATCTGTTGTACAGGACATTGGATAAACACGGTATTAACAATATCTGTTGTACAGGACATTGGATAAACACGGTATTAACAATATCTGTTGTACAGGACATTGGATAAACACGGTATTAACAATATCTGTTGTACAGGACATTGGATAAACACGGTATTAACAATATCTGTTGTACAGGACATTGGTCACTGTGTGCGTTGTGCACAACCAACCGATTTCTGTCACGTCAACTGACGATAACCAGAGCGACTTGAATAATGATATATCAGGCATGCTCGTTGTAGGAGATAGTAAGAAGTGTTGGTGTTGTAGGAGATAGTAAGAAGTGTTGGTGTTGTAGGAGATAGTAAGAAGTGTTGGTGTTGTCGAGTATCGGCCTGAATGACGCGAGTTGGTGACAATAAATACACATGTAGTCCATGCGCAATGTCAAACATGGCGCGGCAAGAATCGATTGGGGACAGCGCACTAGATGTGGCCTCACAAGTAGATTGTATCTGTTCTGCCACTACACAGTACTCTCTCTCTCTGTCTCTGTCTCTCTGTCTGTCTTTCTCTGTCTCTGTCTCTGTCTCTGTCTCTGTCTCTCTCTCTCTCTCTCTCTCTCTCTCTCTCTTTCTCTCACACACACACACACACACACACACACACACACGAGGTGGTCAGGGGACAAAACGACTCTTCTCCAACCAAACTTCATCCTGTACTCGCTGTTAGTTGATAAAAGTGAGAAAACATTTGTCAACAAGTTCCCCCAGTCTTACAGCACCACTGACAAATCCCAGTATCTCGGTAGTCGGTAATCGTGCCGGTATGCGGGCCGGAAAGCAAGGTACAAATGGTGGCCATGCAGAGCAAGGAGGTGAGCATCGTTTGATGTTAGCGACAGTGTCAGCCTGGGGTCAATGTATGTCCACACAACTCAGACCATCGCCTGGTCAGTGACACAGGTATGTCGAGTCTGCTCCGCCCACCTGTTACCTGTCTCGTGGCCGCGTCTCCAGCAGTTTGTCGTCTTGGAAACGCCAGTGGCTGTCAGAAGATTTCCTTCACATTTTGAGGACTGTCGGAAAAGTGAATTCCACGTGTGCTCTGAAACAGGAAGCCCAGTCCTTGGCCTGATCTCTCACCTTCTGGTCTTCTTCTTTTCCTCGTAAACTTGAAGATAATTGCTAAATCTTAGAACGTGTACATAAGCAGTCTGCTTGTTAACGTTCATAATGTTGTTATTGTTTGTTGTTGTATCAAAGAAAATGAATAAAACACGCTTAAAACAATTGCTAAATTGCTACTTTTAAAAACACCATCTCGTTTTAGGAATTACGCCTCGTTTCCCTGTTTGTGATGCAATATTTCCAGCAGGGTTTCTACTTCTTCTGCGTTCATGAGCTGAAACTTCCACGTACACTCGTGGTTTTTTGTACGAGGAAGTTTTTACGTGTATAAACGTTTTTACCCCGCCACTGATTTAGGCAGCGATATGCCGCTTTCGGGAGAAACAGCAGGGTGAAAGCAGCTTGTGTGATTCTGACTGCGTGGTTTCACTCGCTTATTACCTCTGCTAATTTTGTCGTTGTGAACCTCATGACCATTTCGGGCAGGGAAGTAGGGCAGCGTGTGTGATCTGAAACTCATCAGTTCACGTGAAAAGTGCTGGAGAACTTCGAGACGTTACGCTTGCAACCATGGAAACCAACAACAATCAAACAACATGGATTGTGTGGGGATTTAAAACACCATTTCCCTGACATTTTACAACACGCAACTAATTGCCTTCCTCATTTGGCGTTTCCGAACTGATCAAAAACGTATAACTCTGAAATCAGTTATTAATTGTGTAAACGATCCCGCCATGTCAAATTCAGACAGTAAAACATTAGGGCTTGGCGACCGTTTCGTCAGTCTAACAAATAACCACTCCAGTGACACACATTCAATATAGCTCGCTGTAATTTACAACAAACGATGTGTGAGTTCGACCAGTACCTGTTTGTGCGGTTTGTGACATCCGGAAACACCAAAAATCTCATTATACTTTCAAGAGAAAAAGCCCAACTTGGACGTCAAATTATGACGATAAAACATTATGTCGTGTCGACCGTTTCGTCAGTCGTAAACGTAATCCATGTAATGACGCAAATTCGATGTAACTCGCTACAAACGATTAATAACTGACCACTTAGCGTTTCCGGTTTAATTAAAAATGAATCGGTCCTCAATGACGATTACACTTCCATGACGTCATAAATCAATAAAATCAATGAAACGATAAAGCATGCATTGGCGTCGACCGCTCCGTCAGTCGTAAACTTAAGCTGACTAATGACGCAAACGCGGACAGACTGTTGCACGCATGTCGACAACGGAAACGTCTTTCTCACATGTCCTCCCCAGCCGTCAGACATCCTCGCCTCCATCCTCGCCTCCATCCAATGAAAGCGCAAAGAGCCTACTCGTAATTGTGCTTTGGGTCCCGTTTACGCCATGGCTAATTGACAGATGGCTAATTGACAGATGGCTAATTGACAGATGGCTAATTGACAGATGGCTAATTGACAGATGGCGATCGCTTGCGGCGCATGTCTGCACAATCACGTGCACAGCAAAGCATGATGGGATTTCCGGACTGAGATTTAAAGTGGCGCTTCCAACCATAAAATCTAATTTTGTAATTTGTCGAAACCGGCCTTAATTCAGTCCCAGCGTGTGGGTTTTCCGCAGAGGTAACCAAGTAAATACATGTATGTTTTGTTTTTGAGAGAATGTGTACCATATGCACAACAACGACGTTTGACTGTGACGTTTAAAAGGCTCTGAAATCGGTTTAGCCGAGACCAGATATGTCCGTGTAAGGCAAAGGTAAAAAATAAAGTATTTAAAAGTTCGACCGAACACAAATCATATGACGAATTAGCATACAATCATTCCTTGTACTGAGAAAGTTTGCCTTCAGACTTGAGATTGAGTTCAACGGGTATGGTTCCCCTTTAATGGTTAAAGCACGTTCACTTTAAGCCATGTCACCGTGACATTGTACAAGATAGGCGGAGGTCGGTATGACCCTAGTAACATTGAGGTTGAGGAGAGACCGACAGAATACGGAACTAACACAACGATGACGTCATGTTGCTCGTCTCAGACAGCCGATGTAACAACGTTTGGAACAATTTACCATCGGGATGATATATAGGTTACACACTCCGAGTTCTGATTATCAGGACGAGGTGTGTAAGCTATTTATCCCATTACTCCGACGTTTTCATTAAAAACACTTACTTTTTCCACTAAAACCTGCCCGTGCCTGTTTTCAGCTTGCCAAAAGCCTCCGCAGTCGAAATTCATGTCAATGAATTCATGCGCAAAGCTAGTTCCCATTTGTCAGCATAATGGACGGCGTCATTCGACTTGTATGTGGACATTCAGTCATTCATTTTGCTTATAAAAAGGTCTGCTATCTGCTTTTACATTTTGAAAGTCATTTTAAAATATCCCTGTGTATATTTGACATCGGCTTTCGTTATAAATACTCAATTCGGCATACCGGGTTTATATTTTTAACAGAATTGCGCACAATAATGACAGCGCAACAAATTCAGTTCGGGCCGTGCTGGTTTGATCGTTGACCCAAGTCAGTTCGCATGCAGTGTTACTGTTTGTCAGTCGGGGATAGAAATGTTGGCTGTCATCGCGCTGTTCTGTTTCGGTTTTCACACGTGGATCACTTACATAATTATTCAGTGGTCGGGTTTAGGTGAGCCAAAGCTTCAATACTTCGCCTGTTGTAGATCTAGACGTTAAGCAGTAAAGCTTGGAAGTTGTATGTCGGCACTGAGAGTCGCGGTACATCGCTTTCTACTTTGTCCCGGTCTTGAGTTTGAACATTTAACACCTCACATCCTCTTCTCTTCCCCATATAGGCCCTATCTTAACTGTATCTCCAACTTCTTTTCGTCTTCTTCTTTTCATTTTGCCGGATGCCACTCCCTCATTTGTCGCTGAACCCCGCAGTTGACTCGACTCGGATTCACACAAGCCCGTCTGGCAGACGACAGTTCGAACAGTCTTGAACAGCACGGTTGCAAGCAGATTCAGCTATCAATCGAAGCAATACACTTAAAGCCAAAGCAAATGACCAAATGAGAAAACCTAACGTTTGATTTGACTTCATGGTGACTCTTCTGATAATTTTTTTGGCGTTGGAATGGATCTCAACGGGTTCCCAGCTACGACAACTTTTCCAGAGTTATGCACCGCATGCATGCCTTCGACAATCGATGTCAGTTTCAGATTGAGTTTTCGAACTACCAGGTGACTGGGTTGTGTTTTGATTGCTCTCCCTCTCCCTCTCTCTCTCTCTCTCTCACGGTTCTGTGTAGATGGCTGTCTGTGTAAAAGTTAGGGAGTATCGTCCCTTGATCCCACTCGCTATACTCGTTGAACATGCCTTTGACCATGCAGTCGCTTCAGCCAGCGAAATATCTCGACTCCGCTCTTTAAATCCATGCAGAATGTGCGTATCGTATGAAGTATTCTTTATTTTCTCAATATTAACACACGTAGGCCTGTACCTATACGTGATAGTGACTTTGACACCACAAAATATTTCAGTCGTATGTTGAAAAAAGTAGTCCATCTTTAAACTCTGAATATGCAGATGACCTCTATAAATTATTCAATTGTACTCTGAAATCAAAGACAATGACCACTGACAGTTGAGATCGAAACTCGGTTGTGATGGGTTATCCATATGGTTGTGATGGATTATTCAGAATAATCACCTCCTCAGCTAACAGAGACAAAGAGGCAGGTCATGGGATAATAAAAGGTATCCTCTCTCTCTCTCTCTCTCTCTCTCTCTCTCTCTCTCTCTCTCTCTCTCTCTCTCTCTCTCTCTCTCTCTCTCTCTCTCTCTCTCTCTCAGTCTCTCTCTCTCTCTCTCTCTGACCTTGACACAGGGATTGAGAGCACACAATCAAAGCATCACAAGGTCTGTCCTCTCAGCCCTCGCTTCATAATCAATCAGCCCTGTCCACTTACACCCACGTAACGGGTCCCCGGTAAGCCACTGACCCACATACATGTAGAAATCGATGCGCACACAATCACAATACAAATCAGACACTGTCCGTTTTCTGCCCGATAACCATCCTTTTTTCCCACGTACAAAATAAGCTGGTGTTTTGAGTTGATACACGTGTTTCCAGTGACACAGGCAAACTTGACATTTGTGAGCCTCAGAGGTCACACGCCAAGTCCTGGCCCCCATAACAAACAGTTTCTGTCTCCTTCCTCCCCGTTCACGTGATACAACAGTGTCCGAAAGCAAGAACCGGGTGTGTGTCTCTCTTCTTGTTCAGTTAATGTTTCAGTTTGCCTCTCGATTGTGGAATTGTCTTGCAGTTCCTGGTGCATGCCACGATCTCAGACAATCGTCAAAGAAATCTACTTTCACTTTCTTTTCAGGTGCGCCTACCTCTAGAAAAAAAAGGAAGAACATGAAAGATAATTTGCAATTGAGATTTGGCACTTATACTGTTTTAAAGCGTTGTTGGTGGTCTATGTGTGTGGTCGTCTGTCTTCAGTTCACTCTGAGCGTATACAACCATTGCAACACTTCGCCTGATTGGCTTGTTTGGCGAGAAGCTTGATCACTACATCCAAAATTGTGTCATGTTCACTTCATCGGATATGTACAATTAACGGTTCTCGACCAAACCGCCCTTGTACCACCAGCGCTATCCATCGTTCTCGACCAAACCGCCCTTTTACCACCAGTGCTATCCATCGTTCTCGACCAAACCGCCCTTTTACCACCAGTGCTATCCATCGTCATCCAATCAAAACACAAGAAAGTTTAGTTTATGCAGGGACCTATAGGTCTATAGTTTATGCAGGGACCTATAGGTCTATAGTTTATGCAGGGACCTATAGGTCTATAGTTTATGCAGGGACCTATAGGTCTATAGTTTATGCAGGGACCTATAGGTCTATAGTTTATGCAGGGACCTATAGGTCTATAGTTTATGGAAAGCCGGCTTTATCATAGGCACAACGAAACATTCACAATGTATTCCCCATAAACGATCAGGATCTAGTTATGGAATTCAGGTTCTATCATTTTTTTTCAACAAATATTTTGCAACAAACAACAAACGAAAGTGAGCGTCATCTGTGTCAAGACAACTTGAAGAGCAAACGTTGAAGCGGAATAACGCACACTTATTTGAATTTCGTTTCCACGATCCTTCGGTGCTTTTTCTATAGCCAATTAATCACGCAAAATTGTGGTCTGACGTACAAAACACAAGCACATAACCTGGCATTCCTCAACCTGGTATTCCTCCAAACATTTGTTTATAGCAGCTCTCACACAAGAAATCAAGTGCAAGCAGATCTATTTTCACACTGCAATGCATTCCGAGCCGTCAAAAAGGTACGAGTTGGGGTGAAAAGAAGACTGAACGACTGTATTAAACTTTGTCAGCGTGCCAGGGTGTATCAGGTTAATTAGGTGAATGAGATGTCTCAACAAGTCTTAGCTTCTGTGTCGCGTTCATTGCTACTATACACACGCGCACAATAACAGACAGCCTGACAGACAGACACACACACAAACACGCAAACAAACAAACACACTCACACACACACACACACACACATGCACACACACACGCACACACACACACTGGCATACACGTACTTAAACTAACACAAACAATAACACACACCAACACACATGTTCACACACACACGCGTGCCGAAGGGGCCCTCTCATCTCCACCGTATCATAACTCCTACCAATAATAACCCAGTGCTAGCGAATTCTCCGCGCACAATGATGTGATACTCAACCTTATATTTTTAGCCACAATCAGCATCAAAGCATTCCTATCGGTCTTGGCATTTTGATACGATACCTACAGAGATACTAACCCACTCTTTACCAACTCTACTGACTGACTCAGGTAATAAATCATGCTTATCACCTTGAAAGTCAACTTGACTCGATACAGTGTACATAAGTCTACACATTCATGTCAACCCCTTGGCAAACAGACAGACCGACAGACACGACAGACACACACACACACACACATAATAGAATAAGTGCACATGACTTGAAGATTGAAAAAGGCCGATATGATAATACGCCAAAAGAAAACAGATTATGTCAACGTTGTGGAGTATTAGAAAATGAATTACATATGCTAGATACATGTATTGAATATAAACATTTTAGAGAACAATTAATGAAACAGGTCAATAAAAGTATACCTGTTTATACTATGCCCAGTCAACTGTTGTTGGAAGACAATCTACAATTCATGTTGGGGAAGTTCGTATACAATTGTTTTCTTAAAAAAACATAATGATTTATGTTGTTGTTTATGTACATGTATGTGTCTTATAAACCTAAATGGTTTCATGACAATAAACTATATTCTTATTCTTATTCTTATTCTTCACACACACATCCCCGAGTAGCCCGCAGCGATTCACAAGATAAGTAGGGTGCATGTTCTGGCATTCCCCATGCTGTGGGTTGCGTGTACACGCCGCGAGGAACAAGATAGAGGAGATAGAGTATAGCAAGCAGGTATAAAGTGTCACGCCAAATGAACAAGATAGAGGAGAGAGAGATAGCAAGCAGGTATAAAGTGTCACGCCAAATGAACAAGATAGAGGAGATAGAGACAGCAAGCAGGTATAAAGTGTCACGCCAAATGAACAAGATAGAGGAGATAGAGATAGCAAGCAGGTATAAAGTGTCACGCCAAATGCACCTTGCGCATGTCTCAGTGCATATGGTGCCACACACAAAAATGTCTGCGTTCGAAACTGCAAAATAATCCTTTTTTTTCGGCCGGGTGGTGGGTGTTGGGTTTGGTGTGGGGGGGGGGGATGGTCGGGCTGGAAGGGGAGCATAATTATGGTAGGTGGGTTAATCAGTCGTGCGCGTAGGCGTACGCGTGTGTGTTTTTGTGTGTGTTTTTGTGCGTGTGTGTGTTATGGAGTGGTATAGCCCTTATTGCGCCAGATGTTATGGTCCTTTATTGGCCAGTTTCTAGACAATCATAAATGCCTCTACACCACTCTATAAGTTTAGTATTTGTTTACAGGCTTGAATGTAATCTGAATAGTTGTCCGCTACAGTAGCTTACAAGGCACAAGCGCACACGCACTCACACACGCAAAAACCTGGTGTTAAATGGATCTTGACACTGCCAAGACTAATTATTATTAGTTTACAAAGCTTTTTACATCACAAAATCATTTCCGGCTTCGACCAGTACTCTAGGCCGACAACACCGCAAGAAACTCTACAGTCCAAGACGCAGACACCTTTTGGCTCAAACAAAGCAGCTTAACAGGTAAGACGAATAGGTATTCTACTGTACGTTACCCTACTGCCATCTTTCGGCTTTCAAGATGTTGGTATGGCTGTAAGTCCTTCAGACGACTGACAAGGATGCACCAGTCCTCACGACACCGCGACCATTGCTTGACGTAGTCCTTGATCCTTCCAGTTCGTCTCGGCGGCTAACTGTAGAACCCTGCCAGCTCTCCATGCCATGGTCATGTACACCAAGCCGCAGTTGACTGGTTCAGTTCAGCCTCCGTCGATGAAACCCTCCAGTTGGAACACTGTAAAGTTTATAGTCCATAAGTCAACTTGTCTTTAGTTTCTTTCACTCGCACAATAAAAATACTCACTCGTCCAACATATTAAGCTGCATGAGCCAATATAATTATTTACACGTTAATTCCTGTTTTCTAAAGCCAAGAAAACGTTACGTAAAACCCTCCCATGTTTAAGCAGTGTAGCACAATAGCTTAGGCCTACACAATAACGTTAAACACAGAACCAGTCACTCTTCTCACATACGACAACATGACATGAAAATATAACCGGTTTCAAACATACCTCAAAAGAGTGTAAAGCCAACATTTAGTACAGTCGCCGGCCTGGCATGAATATGAAAATGGAAGATATCACGTAGACTGATAGGGAAAGTTCGTCAGTCTTCATCCTTCTTCAGTCAGATACCTAAAACAGGAGCCCGTCTGCTAAAGTGTTACGAAAAACATGAGTCGAGCTTGGCTCCTTGACGGCGACTGATTTTACAAAGTCGTTCTTGCTATGACATTGCCAGTGAGCTGTCGTCTGCATTACTTGCACGTGAAAAACCTTGTCAGTTACACAAAGGTTCCACTGCGGTCAACGCGACGGTATGCAGCCTATAGCCCTTTCCAATGTCTGACCATCGCTATAGTCTATTCTATTTACAACAATACACATTACCACAGATACGAGTAAACCGCTTCGTAACATCACCCCCTTTCCTCAAAAGAAAATGAATTGTTGAAAAAACGATGAAATTTTCTGAATCTCGATCAGAGATTATCCAAAAAGTCAAAAGAATTATATACAGGAGTCATGTTCAGAAGCTGTTTAAAAAAATTATCATGAATGAAACTCGAGTTAGACCTTGGCCTTGCAAGAATATACCAGTCAACACATCAAATCAAAAATCAAATCAAATCTGAAAATGTTACTGGACAAACAGGACAAACAAAACAATCATTCACACCCGTGTAAGCGCACGTGCCTTGAGATAGAAAACAATACTGCTAAAGGGTCAAACAAACAAACACTATTGGGCGCCATTTGTTATGGAGTGGTATAGCCCTTATTGCGCCAGATGTTATGGTCCTTTATTGGCCGGTTTCTAGACAATCATAAATGCCTCTACACCACTCTATAAGTTTAGTATTTGTTTACAGGCTTGAATGTAATCTGAATAGTTGTCCGCTACAGTAGCTTACAAGGCACAAGCGCACACGCACTCACACACGCAAAAACCTGGTGTTAAATGGATCTTGACACTGCCAAGACTAATTATTATTAGTTTACAAAGCTTTTTACATCACAAAATCATTTCCGGCTTCGACCAGTACTCTAGGCCGACAACACCGCAAGAAACTCTACAGTCCAAGACGCAGACACCTTTTGGCTCAAACAAAGCAGCTTAACAGGTAAGACGAATAGGTATTCTACTGTACGTTACCCTACTGCCATCTTTCGGCTTTCAAGATGTTGGTATGGCTGTAAGTCCTTCAGACGACTGACAAGGATGCACCAGTCCTCACGACACCGCGACCATTGCTTGACGTAGTCCTTGATCCTTCCAGTTCGTCTCGGCGGCTAACTGTAGAACCCTGCCAGCTCTCCATGCCATGGTCATGTACATCAAGCCGCAGTTGACTGGTTCAGTTCAGCCTCCGTCGATGAAACCCTCCAGTTGGAACACTGTAAAGTTTATAGTCCATAAGTCAACTTGTCTTTAGTTTCTTTCACTCGCACAATAAAAATACTCACTCGTCCAACATATTAAGCTGCATGAGCCAATATAATTATTTACACGTTAATTCCTGTTTTCTAAAGCCAAGAAAACGTTACGTAAAACCCTCCCATGTTTAAGCAGTGTAGCACAATAGCTTAGGCCTACACAATAACGTTAAACACAGAACCAGTCACTCTTCTCACATACGACAACATGACATGAAAATATAACCGGTTTCAAACATACCTCAAAAGAGTGTAAAGCCAACATTTAGTACAGTCGCCGGCCTGGCATGAGCATGAAAATGGAAGATATCACGTAGACTGATAGGGAAAGTTCGTCAGTCTTCATCCTTCTTCAGTCAGATACCTAAAACAGGAGCCCGTCTGCTAACGTGTTACGAAAAACATGAGTCGAGCTTGGCTCCTTGACGGCGACTGATTTTACAAAGTCGTTCTTGCTATGACATTGCCAGTGAGCTGTCGTCTGCATTACTTGCACGTGAAAAACCTTGTCAGTTACACAAGGTTCAACTGCGGTCAACGCGACGGTATGCAGCCTATAGCCCTTTCCAATGTCTGACCATCGCTATAGTCTATTCTATTTACAACAATACACATTACCACAGATACGAGTAAACCGCTTCGTAACAGTGTGTGTGCGTGTGTCTGTGTTTGCGTACGTCATGCGAGTCAGCACGGCCTTTCCTTCTTTCCAAAAAAGCTGCTCGTAAAACGCCGACTTGAAAAGATTTGTATTTCTGTCGTAATTGCCGAGTAGCTCTCTCTCTCTCTCTCTCTCTCTCTCTCTCTCTCTCTCTCTCTCTCTAACCCTCCTTCTCTCTGCAAAACAACAACAAACAAGGAAAACTCGAGTTTAAATTAGTCATATCCGGTGTAGCCTACATCTGCATTCATTTTTCGCACTTCAAAAGTGACACACCCCACGTCCCAATCTACAAAATTACCGCGGAAAGACGGGAGATAACTCCTGCCTCTGCTTGCATTTCCTTCTGGGCAAAAGTTACCCAGATTGACGCAATCGCTGTTCTGCCCCGATAGCGCATAGGGTAACACGGCAGAAAATAAACCAGATTAAACAATAAAAAAATTTAAATAAATAAAAAAAATAAACAAGTCGCGTGAAGCGATATAACAACATTTAGTCAAGCTGTCGGCATCGGCGTTAAACACAATAAACAGTCATCGCCGAGACTATTATTTAAGATAATCTCGACTAACCGCTTTGTCGAAGATTACTTCACCAAAATGTCAACCAATTTGGTTCAAAAATGAGGGCGTGACAGTGCTGCCTCAACTTTCACAAAAAGCCGGATATGACGTCTTCAAGGACATTAATCGAAAAAATTTAAAAAACGTCTGATGATATTTTACCCACGAACTCTCATGTGAAATTTCATGAAGATTGGTCTAGTAGTTTTCTCTGAATCGCTCTACACACACACACACACATACATACATACATACACACATACACAACCACCCTCGTATCGATTCCCTCCGTCTATGTTAAAACATTTAGTCAAAACTTGACTTAATGTAAAAAAGATAAAAACGTGGCTACAGTGAACACATTACAGGAATAGATTGTGTCAATAAAAAGTAGCCTACCCCGTCCCATTAAAAGCGGCGGGCTCCGATGGCCCGAGAGTAGGAATGATAGACGGGTGGGTTGTGCAGATACGGTGTGCGGTGTCGGATACACTTGGCAGCAAAACCTATCGTTCATTACTGGTGAGATAATGGGATTGCCAGAGTCTTTAGCACAGGTGCACGCCGCGTAGAACGCACAGGCGTAAGTGAATACACAGAAAAGAAAGGACATTTAAGTACACAATCACACACGCACACAGACACACACACACACACACACACACGCACGAACACGCACTCACGCACGCACGCACTCACGCATGCACACACACACACACACACACACACACACACACACACACACTAACACACACTGTGACACACATATGCGCACACAAGCTGACACGGAGGCACACACACACACACACACACACACACACACACGCACGAACACGCACGAACACGCACTCACGCACGCACGCATGCACACAGACACACACACACACACACACACACACACACACACACACACACACACACACACATATGCGGGCGCTGAAACAGTTAAAGCTAGTGACAGTGAAAGTCAGACAATGCCAGACGTACCGATATTCACAAGCTGAGCACTGCGCATATCAACCGAAAACGCAATTTCAACGTACAACCGCTTCTCTGCATGTAGAACAAACCCTCAACCGCAGTGCATTGTGGCATGATTGAATAGACACGCACACACAAAAAGAGAGAAAACCACACAAACAGGAAATGTCAGACTTCATTTCAAACGCATTCACAAAACAAAAATACTTTTAACCTCTTTCTTGCACCACGCAAATTCGTGTGCGTGCGGTGTACGGTGTGCGGTGTGCGTGCGGTGTGCGTGCGGTGTGCGGTGTGCGTGCGGTGTGCGTGCGGTGTGCGTGCGGTGTGTTTATGCCTGCCCGTCTGCCTGTCAACTGCCTGCTTCTAAACACATATTGATTCTATAGGGATTACGTCAATCGATTCAGTGGTTGGCTAGTTGATTATTTGTTTGCTTTCTTGCTTATTTGTTGGTTCAATCGTCGGATGGTTGCCTTGTTTTGTGTTTGTTGGTTTGCTTGTTCTTGCTTATTTGTTGGTTCAACCGTCGGATGGTTGCCTTGTTTTGTGTTTGTTGGTTCAACCGTCGGATGGTTGCCTTGTTTTGTGTTTGTTGGTTCAACCGTCGGATGGTTGCCTTGTTTTGTGTTTGTTGGTTCAACCGTCGGATGGTTGCCTTGTTTTGTGTTTGTTGGTTTGCTTGTTCTTGCTTATTTTTTTTTTCAATCGTCGGATGGTTGCCTTGTTTTGTGTTTGTTGGTTCAACCGTCGGATGGTTGCCTTGTTTTGTGTTTGTTGGTTTGCTTGTTCTTGCATTCCCGCTATCTCTCGCTTTCTCTCCTTCCTTTTTGACAAAACAAAACATCATCACATGCTCAACTCACCTCCATGATTTTCGCCGGTTGCGGAACAAGGGCAGCTAACTCCGAGGACGACGACACCGATGTCTCCGAGGCGGGGGAGGTGGGGGAGTGAATGGGGGAGGGGGAGGAGGCGGTGTTGGGGCGGGAGGAGGGGGGCTCCACCTCGATGTGCGAGGTGAGGAGGGAGTGGGGCAGCACTTGGAACATACACATCAGGTACGTCATCACAGACTTCTTGTCGGGCGTGTCCACCGTTACGTCTGTAACACACACACACATAGCACTATTACGTCTGTAACACACACACATAACACCGTCACGTCTGTACCACACACACATAACACCGTCACGTCTGTAACACACACATAACACCGTCACGTCTGTAACACACACACACATAACACCGTCACGTCTGTAACACACACACACATAGCACCGTCACGTATGTAACACACACACATAACACCGTCACATCTGTAACACACACACACACACATAACACCGTCACGTCTGTAACACACACACATAACACCGTCACGTCTGTAACACACACACACACATAACACCGTCACGTCTGTTACACACATAACACCGTCACGTCTGTAACACACACACATGACACCGTCACGTCTGTAACACACCCACACATAGCACCGTCACGTCTGTAACACACACATCACACCGTCTAAAAGCCTCATATCAACTGGGCGAAGTCCACTTCACGAAGCTCGCTAAACGAAATGTTGGCAGTGAATTTTTGGTTAAAAGATTTCGCGCCAAATCTTCGCATAGTCAACTTCGGGCTCAATTAATGAAAGCCTAAACAAAGCCCTTTTCAAATGTAGTCTTATGTTTTGGCTTTTACATTGGACACATTATTATTATTATTATTATGAACATTTGTGCGCCTAATCTAAATATAGCCCTAGGCGCTTACAAAATATAAAATACATAGTGACACATAACAACATTTCAACAGTTCTTCTGTGCGGAGATTTTCACGGATCGATCTCTTTACGGAAACTAATGCCAATCTTCGAAATTGATTAATAAAACTCCAATAGCACAGGACTGTCTGGATGGTGATTGTGGGTATGTGATCAAATGGAGGGACGGTCTTATCCCGTGTTGAGTGTGGGTATGTGATCAAATGGAGGGACGGTCTTATCCCGTGTCAAGCCTGGCAGACAACAGACAGTGAGCGGACCAACTGTTTCTCCGGGCCGGGAAAGACTGAACCTTTATGGCTTCAACAGACCGATTATATTGGGCAGGTGAGGACGACTATGACGACCATCGCGACTGTAACAAAGGACTGAACCTTTATGGCTTTAAACAGACCGATTATATTGGGCACGTGGGGATGACTATGACGACCATTGCGACTGTAACAAAGGACTGAACCTTTATGGCTTTAACAGACCGATTATATTGGGCAGGTGGGGATGACTATGACGACCATCGCGACTGTAACAAAGGACTGAACCTTTATGGCTTTAACAGACCGATTATATTGGGCGGGTGGGGATGACTATGACGACCATCGCGACTGTAACAAAGGACTGAACCTTTATGGCTTTAACAGACCGATTATATTGGGCAGGTGGGGATGACTATGACGACCATCGCGACTGTAACAAAGGACTGAACCTTTATGGCTTTAACAGACCGATTATATTGGGCAGGTGGGGATGACTATGACGACCATCGCGACTGTAACAAAGGACTGAACCTTTATGGCTTTAACAGACCGATTATATTGGGCAGGTGGGGATGACTATGACGACCATCGCGACTGTAACAAAGAAGACAGATTATGCAGCAGCAACTTTGAAGCCTACTACTCTAACACAGAACTTTTATGTCTGTGAAAGATCCTTCCGATTAACATGCTCCGTCAGGTAGGTCATGAAAAACGTTGTGGAGTCTGTTATTTTGCACCGACAAGCTGGGAACACAGCAAGATCTAAGAGAATTGCCAACAATATTATCTACCTAACAGTGTTGTTATGCACATACAATTTACATTACATCGACACATCTCTTTCATCTTTTGTAACAGCGTGTTCGCCTACACTGACTCGTACCTTCACCATCAACACTGAAAAGAGCGATTCTGGTGCGTTGGCGTGTTTACCCGTGTTATCATAGCAATGTCAATAAAATAAGATAAGAACAGTTAAATGTCCATTTTCATTTGACATAAACACGGATTTTTTTCTTTTGGCAGTCTTACTAACGTATCTGCTCTGTTCGTTATTGCTTTACGGTCCACAAGGACAGCTGGTGTACTTCAGCGGGCTCTGTTGGCAACACAAGCGGAAGGGACATAACCCAACAAACCCTACACAGGCTGAAGGAGAGGGCTTGCAACCCCTCGCAAAATCCGCGCTTGCGCATATCCAAAGCGTAACATATATATCCTTTATGTTTATATATAAGATGTCTATTACTAAATTCGGGTGCAGATTTAAAATACATTTACATTTATTTCTGCCTCAGTGATACACTCTGTCAATCACATCTAAATGTGATCAATTATTCATCTTCAGGAACCTTTACTGCAATGATTCCGATAGTGACCTGAACACTTAAGTTACCCCTCCCCTCCCACCACTACCCCTTCCTCGCCGCCCCTCTTAAAACACTGACAACCTTTGACCTCCAAAACCTAACGAGCGCCTATTCCTTGTCTTATTCCATAATCCATTCAAAAGATCAGAATAAAAAAACCAAGAAATGAATGTTATAGGAACGTTTCATTAAGACAAAACGAAACGAAACGAAACGAAACGAAACGAAACGAAACGAAACGAAACAAAAAAACAAAACAAAACAAAAAAACAAAACAAAACGTTACGGTCACTGAACTGCGACCCAGCGGTCGTTGAAGTGGACATAGAGACAAACACTTATGATACAGAAAATAAACTAATCTGAAGCTTGTTCTCAAGACACAAGCGAGGCAATGATTAATGATGAAATTTTGAATTAAAAAAATGTCATCCCACAATCGTATATCGTTCCACCTACCTTCAGCGTCAAGCAGCCTGGCGATGCCCAGGCGATCCTCGGCCTGTGAGAAGGCGTGGTTGAGCCGTGTCTCGCTGTCCTTCAGCAGCAGGCTCTCGTAGCGAAACAGGTCCGGTCTGTCGTCAGAGACACATGAGAGTTGAAGAGGTTGATAGAAGTGATGATGATGATGATGATGATGATGATGATGATGATGATGATGATGATGATGATGATGATGATGATGATGATGATGATGATGATGATGCTTCGTGGTCGAGCTCATCAAAGAAACTACACATATACGCGCAGGCACGCACATACGCAAATATGCACGTACGTAAGCACACGCCCATTGACAAGACACACAGACAGACACACGCACGCACGCACCCACCCACACACACACACATACACACGCACGCACGCACTCACATATACACACACACACACACACACACACACACACACACACACACACACACACACACGGCAAACACACACGCACACACACACACACACACACACACACGCATGAGCTCGCACTCACGCAAGCACGCGCACGCACGGATGTACCGGAAGTGATGAAGCAAGGCGTTGAAGGCCAGTCCGTCCCTCCAACTCTTGGTAAAGTTTGTGATTAACACACCTTCATACCTGCAGCGAACACAATGAAATGATAAATTGTGCGGACAGATACCTCATTGATAACAGGTGAAATGACTCAGTTGCTGACAGCAAGACAGACAGGGGCGGTCTGTGACACAGCAAGACAGACAGGGGCGGACAGCAAGACAGACAGGGGCGGCCTGTGACACAGCAAGACAGACAGGGGCGGCCTGTGACACAGCAAGACAGACAGGGGCGGCCTGTGACACAGCAAGACAGACAGGGGCGGCCTGTGACACAGCAAGACAGACAGGGGCGGCCTGTGACACATCAAGACAGACAGGGGCGGCCTGTGACACAGCAAGACAGACAGGGGCGGTCTGTGACACAGCAAGACAGACAGGGGCGGACAGCAAGACAGACAGGGGCGGCCTGTGACACAGCAAGACAGACAGGGGCGGCCTGTGACACAGCAAGACAGACAGGGGCGGCCTGTGACACAGCAAGACAGACAGGGGCGGCCTGTGACACAGCAAGACAGACAGGGGCGGCCTGTGACACAGCAAGACAGACAGGGGCGGCCTGTGACACAGCAAGACAGACAGGGGCGGCCTGTGACACATCAAGACAGACAGGGGCGGCCTGTGACACAGCAAGACAGACAGGGGCGGTCTGTGACACAGCAAGACAGACAGGGGCGGACAGCAAGACAGACAGGGGCGGCCTGTGACACAGCAAGACAGACAGGGGCGGCCTGTGACACAGCAAGACAGACAGGGGCGGCCTGTGACACAGCAAGACAGACAGGGGCGGCCTGTGACACAGCAAGACAGACAGGGGCGGCCTGTGACACAGCAAGACAGACAGGGGCGGCCTGTGACACAGCAAGACAGACAGGGGCGGCCTGTGACACAGCAAGACAGACAGGGGCGGCCTGTGACACAGCAAGACAGACAGGGGCGGCCTGTGACACAGCAAGACAGACAGGGGCGGACAGCAAGACAGACAGGGGCGGCCTGTGTGCGAGTGTTGTTTTTGTTTGTTTTTGTTTTTCTTGGCGGGGAGCATCCTTCTTCATTGGTCTTTTTTGAACTGACATTTCTTCATTAAATACAAATATATCATTAATAATTCTTACACCAGATCTACTCTGCGAGTGTTGTATATGTGTTTGTGCGTGCGTTTGTACGTAAGAGAGGCAGACAGGCAGACAGACAGACAGTCGCGCAATGACGTACGGCATTTTCTCTCTCTCACGCTGCTCTTACACTGTGCCGAATATCCTTGCGATTACGAAAATGTATTTGGCAAACAAAAGAGGCGAATGGAGAGGAAACACATTAAAAATGTGAAGCCTAACAAAGCCTTGCGAATGTCTTACGAATGGTTGCGAGTGCTTGCGAGTTTCTACGGATCATTACGAATGCATCCGAATCCACATACGAATTTCTTGCGAATTTATTACGAATATTGCGAATGGTGTTGCGAGTGCTTGCGAACACTTTGCAAATAAAGCTATTACGCAATGCGCATTGTTTGTAAGGAATTCGCAACCATTCACAAGATGTTCGCAAGGACAAAACCTAACGAATGGTTGCGAATGCCTTGCGAGCGCTACGAATACATTGCGATGATTACGAATGGCTTGCGAATACTTACGAGTACGTTGCGAAAGACTGAAGAGTATGCCTTCCTTGCGAATTTTGCGAATATTAGGAGCATGTTGCTAATGTTCGCAACAATAGACGAATGGTGGCGAATGGTTAAGAACATTTACGAATGTCTTGCGACCATGTCCTGATTATTAGGAATTATTGGCGAATGCTATTGGCAAGGGACATTCCGCACAGTGTAAGAGAAGCATCAGAGACGTTGTTTATACGCGTGCGCGTTCACGTACAAGCGTCAATGTGACCACGTGTTTTTGCTGTTAGTCTGTTCGACCATGGTCCTGTCACAGGTGTGAATGTGACCACGTGTTTTTGCTGTTTGTCTGTACGACCATGGTCCTGTCACAGGTGTGAATGTGACCACGTGTTTTTGCTGTTTGTCTGTACGACCATGGTCCTGTCACAGGTGTGAATGTGACCACGTGTTTTTGCTGTTTGTCTGTACGACCATGGTCCTGTCACAGGTGTGAATGTGACCACGTGTTTTTGCTGTTTGTCTGTACGACCATGGTCCTGTCACAGGTGTGAATGTGACCACGTGTTTTTGCTGTTTGTCTGTACGACCATGGTCCTGTCACAGGTGTGAATGTGACCACGTGTTTTTGCTGTTTGTTTGTACGACCATGGTCCTGTCACAGGTGTGAATGTGACCACGTGTTTTTGCTGTTTGTCTGTACGACCATGGTCCTGTCACAGGTGTGAAAGCACAGTCGACAGGTAAGCACTCACCCCGCCGTGTGTGTCTGGCACCAGGTGAGCAGCGTCTTCTCTAGGTTGGTCGGTCTCAGGTCATCCGCCACGTCCCGCATCACGTCCTTCACCTTCACAGGTAAATCACACCTCTAGCTTATTACATCTTTTTTTCTCAGCATTTCCGTCATGAATAGCCGTCACAACAATAAAGTACCACAGCATCGTTCTTGTATCTGTTATTGATGAGATCAGCGATAGCCTGACTGAGGTTTTCAATTGTTGCAATCATAAAGGGCACTGAAAGTCACGCTTTGGCAGAACTGCATTTACACAAATAAAATATCAGTCTTGGAAAACGTTTGTTTAAGCATCCCCCCCTCACCCACACACACACATACACACACACACGCACAGTGTATGCAGACCTGCCAGTGCAGAATGATGCTCCACACCAAACCTAGCGTCAGTTTGGCATTGCCGTCACACACACACACACACACACACACACACACACACACACACACACACACACACACACACACACACACACACACACACACACGCGCGCGCGCACAGTGTATACAGACCTGCCAGTGCAGAATGATGCTCCACACCAAACCTAGCGTCAACTTGGCATTGCCGTCAACAATGTCGTTGCTGCTGATGTTCACCAACTTGATCTGAAATCACAACGTAAATGATTATAATTATAATCAACATTTGTGTTGTTGGGGGGGGGGGGATAGATGTTAGTCCCTTTTATTATCCCCCCCCCCCTTTGCCAATAAGTTATTTCTACGGCAACATTCAAATCCCTGACACTAGATAGTAGCGTTCAAAAACTATATTACAACCGTACAATTTTGTTTTAAAAATCGGCTGGCTGATTACAAATCCCAGTATTTGACACCGAACGTGCCAATCATATGTAGAGTCGAGCTGGTGCGGGCAGGGTGACAATTGTCATAGTACGATCATGACGAGTGTATGTACTAAATGGCTTTGCTCGTGACGGCGAAACGACACTGTCGGTCGCATCCAACACTACGTACGGCGCAAGGGTAAACGGCGAATCGGGAATTAGTGTTGAAGCGAACATGGCCAATGAAATGCGTTCAGGCTGAAAGCTTCAATACTGCCTAACTAAGTCCAATACTGCCTAACTAAGTCCAATACTGCCTAACTAAGTCCAATACTGCCTAACTAAGTCCAATACTGCCTAACTAAGTCCAATACTGCCTAACTAAGTCCAATACTGCCTAACTAAGTCCACAGTTTGTTTATCCGTTCGCCTTCACATTTCTACGGTTCCCTGTGTTAACACGCGGGATTGTCAGGTTCCCCTTCACATTTCTACGGTTCCCTGTGTTTGCACGCGGGATTGTCAGGTTCCCCTTCACATTTCAACGGTTCCCTGTGTTAACACGCGGGATTGTCAGGTTCCCCTTCACATTTCAACGGTTCCCTGTGTTAACACGCGGGATTGTCAGGTTCCCCTTCACATTTCTACGGTTCCCTGTGTTAACACGCGGGATTGTCAGGTTCCCCTTCACATTTCTACGGTTCCCTGTGTTTGCACGCGGGATTGTCAGGTTCCCCTTCACATTTCTACGGTTCCCTGTGTTAACACGCGGGATTGTAAGGTTCCCCTTCACATTTCTACGGTTCCCTGTGTTAACACGCGGGATTGTCAGGTTCCCCTTCACATTTCTACGGTTCCCTGTGTTAACACGCGGGATTGTCAGGTTCCCCTTCACATTTCTACGGTTCCCTGTGTTAACACGCGGGATTGTCAGGTTCGCCTTCACATTTCTACGGTTCCCTGTGTTAACACGCGGGATTGTCAGGTTCGCCTTCACATTTCTACGGTTCCCTGTGTTAACACGCGGGATTGTCAGGTTCGCCTTCACATTTCTACGGTTCCCTGTGTTTGCACGCGGGATTGTCAGGTTCCCCTTCACATTTCTACGGTTCCCTGTGTTTGCACGCGGGATTGTCAGGTTCCCCTTCACATTTCTACGGTTCCCTGTGTTTGCACGCGGGATTGTAAGGTTCCCCGAGTCGGAATCGAGTGTTACTTACGGGTTGTACCAAATCTCGCTTAATGTGCACTTTGAGCTCTGTCTGATTATAAGAGGCAGCGTAGAGCAAGACTTTGTGTAGCTGTCTGATCTCAAGAGGCAGCGTAGAGCAAGACTTTGTGTAGCTGTCTGATCTCAAGAGGCAGCGTAGAGCAAGACTTTGTGTAGCTGTCTGATCTCAAGAGGCAGCGTAGAGCAAGACTTTGTGTAGCTGTCTGATCTCAAGAGGCAGCGTAGAGCAAGAC
>NC_090247.1:77059883-77102383 GCF_037325665.1 Littorina saxatilis
TGCTTTGATTGCAGCCAAACGACTTGCTCTACGGGGCTGAAAATAAAGTGGAAGACACTTTGAGATATAAGGAATTGGATAGGCCATCATACGAGAAGGTGTAGAAATCTGCATGCTGGCAGCTTTAAAGTGTTACAGCGACATCAGAAAGCTCTAAAAGCTTTGGTTTTTTTTTAAATGCATGATTTTCATAGTTTGTCACTTTAGACAATTTTTGTAATAATTAATTTGATCGGGAAAAAATAGTGTAATACGTGTATACAAATAAGAAAATTTTTGAATCACATTTTTGCTATCCTTGATGAGAAGCGAGTTGAAATGTGCCTAAATAAAGTCACACCTTAACATTTTTTAGTTTTTGCCCACTAAGGCATTTGCAACATGAAATTTCAGTATTTTTTAAGTTTTTACCCCCCCCCCCCCCCCCCAAAATGACATGTTTTAACAATTCGAAGTTTTTGTCTAAACATGAAATGACATTCTAAGATCTGAAAGCTTTTTTTTTTTTTTAAATGCAACGTCATGAATAATATTTTCAATTTTTTGCATTAAAGAAGCTGGCAAGCACACCCTTTCGAATATAGCGGAAGTAGATTCGACCCTAAATGCTTAAGTACTTAGGCCTTAAACTGAACTACGTGTTGACAGAATATTTTAATATAAGTGCAGTTTATATTTCAAAGTTTGGAGTCGTAGATCATTCTTTTTGGATGCAAAATGACTAACATGTATCAGTGAAATTTGTTGTTTAATTCTGCAAGCAAATGTGTGTGCTGTTATTGCATTATTTGAAAAAAAAACGCACAGAAAAAACACTATTTTTGACGACTCACTGCAGTTATCCCAGGTGCGGTTAGATAGACGCGCATACATGTAAGTACAGTTTATTTTCTAGGTTTGGTATCGTAGATAATTTTTTTGGAATGCAATGTGACAAACATGTATTGATACAGTTTGTTGTATAATTTTGCAAGTGAATATGTGTTTATTGGCTGCATGTTTCACTAAAACGCAGTAAAATAAAAACTTTTTCGTTGCTTTTGTTGTTTCCTTTGATTGCAGCCAAATGACTGAAAATTAAGTGGAAGACACTTTGAGATATAAGGAATCGGATAGGCCATGACACGAGAAGGTGTAGAAATCTGCTTGCAGACAGCTTTAACATGACATCACATATTGATATATTTTTTAAGTTTTTGCATATTACCCCATTTTTGAGGTCACGTTTTAACTTTGGTTAAGTGTTTGCCCACAACTGACATTAGATTACATTTAAACATTTTACATTATTTTTCTAGCACATGTTCATGTTAGTCTGCGCCATCCATTGATCACAGAACATCCACATAGGAAGAAAAGGTGTTTGACTACTGAAATAAAAATGTTTAGAGAAATGTAGAAAGAGGTGAACAAAATGCAAGATGATTTGGTATGGAATTTAGTTGTATACGTGAATGAGGTGTGAAACGTATGCAGAAAGGAAGATGTTTATTTGCGATGAAAGAAAATAGATATAATAACTTCAATTCATACTGTAGTAAAAAAACAAAACAAAACAAAAACAACCAGTAATCAGCCAATCAATTTCAAATGTTCATTCAACAGTAACCATATACATTCGACAATGGTCCTCTGTAAATAAAAATTAAAAACAAATCTGCTTGGACAGAATTGTTGTTATTTTTGGGAATAAGAAAATATCAACTATCTTGAGATGCATCCTCTTGCACAAAAATAATGCAAGTTAAGGAGTTACGTCCATATGCGTAAAAAGTTAAGATGAATATATGGATCAACAATTACCTCCCCTACTTGCATTATATTTGGGCAAAGCTATAGGAATAGTGTAATGATATTTTAAAATAATTGTCACATTGCCTTAAACATTTGGATTTTGACATGGAGTATTTTACGTAATGTGTACATTTTAGACATGGCAACTGAAGGAAAAAAAAGTGGAGAAAAAAAACCTAACATTTTGTGGGACAAATTTTGTAAGTTGGGTGACGAAACCATGTAAACTTTTCCTTCACAACAGACAAAATTAAGAGGTTTTTCTTTTAACAAACACAAAGAAATATGTCTTTACCTTCGAACAAGCACAGAAAGTATGTGTTTTTGTTCATAAGACCATACATTTTGTTGTTGTGGAGATATGGATTCAACTGCAGAAAATGTGAAACTTTGCTAACAATTCCCATACCTGACATTTTAAAAGTCTAAAAAGTGCCTCCCACTAGCTTGTCACCAAATAAACAAAGTAGTTGTAACAAAATTGCAGATTAATAAAAAAAAATAGTTCAATCAATAGTATATGTCACACCTGACATTAAACTAGTAATTTCCATCACTATCCTTTTCAGGCATTAAAAATAGTTCAAAGCAGCTATAGCCCCACATGGAAGTAAGAGGCTCATTCACAAGCTAGTTAAAAGCTTTTCATTCTTTTTGTTTTTCTCAAAAGAAAGTTCATAGTATGACAACAGTATTCACAGCAGGCAGTTTTAAATCACGCAAGGGTCATTCTCAAGGTGTGTTCACGAAATACATTGTAATTTTAAACAGAGACAATTATCAGTTCACGCTTGAAGATGATTTTACTGACCAAGTTTCTCCCCATATATTTCATAACTCTGCAGGTGAAAATGGGAATACCAGCACAGAATGACTGTCAGTGAACATTTAATACCAACACTTCAAACTACATCACTCATCATAAAACAGAAGCTGTGACTTGGATTTAAATGAAAATCAAAAAGTGGAAAAACTCATACTCTGATAATTGTTGTCCAAGTGTTTCAAACTACATCACTCATCATAAAACAGAAGCTGTGACTTGGATTTAAATAAAAATCAACACGCGGAAAAACTCATACTCTGATAATTGTTGTCTAAGTGTTTGTGTGGTTAAAAAAACAAACGTACCTGATCCTGAATAAAATCAGAGCAACCCATATGATCATTAAAATGTAACCATTCACTGGTCCATAGGTATACTCTTTTCAAAAAGGAGATGGGTATGGAAGAGGCAGTGCTTCTGTTAGTGATTCAAAGTGCCAGACATCCCATCCTAGTGCTGTGATATGGATATAAATTATATATATATTCAATATTTCATGGAAGCTTACTAATATTTGCATGCAAACATACTGTGACAGTACTAATACAGTAAAAGCATTATTGAGGGTGAACAGCCTGCTTTACTTGGTTTCAGTGAGGAGTAACAATACTAACAATAACAATAACATGCCTAAGTTGTGAAATGTAAGTACTTAACCCCCCCCCCCCCCCCCGGACACTGGCAAAATTCCAGCAGAATGTCCCCCACCTTCGCTGACGATTATCCACAGTTTATACAGGAAGTGTGCAGGTAGGTTGTCTGCCTCTGTGTCGGTTTTACCTCCGCGGTGTAACTTGGCATATAACATCAAACATCACGTTAATCAACTGAATTGTGTGGCATTATACCTATGCGATTCATGTCACATTAGAAAAACTGCCGTAACGCAATAAAATTCCTGAGATGTTAGTATTATGCATAACACGGTAAAACATCGAGTTTTGGTGTCTGCGTTTTGGACGTTTTCGCTGGGATTACGGAGGGCTATTCACATCGTGTTAAACAAGTTGTCGCAGTGAGCAAAACACCAGATAACGTCTGGAATTATGACAAGTTATTGCAGTGACTTAAACTCGAAGTTAGCTGTTGGTTTTGATGTGTTTCACTGCGTTTTCGTCTTGCTTTTGTTTCATAATGTTGTTGCTGTTGTTGTTACTGTTGGGAGCTATACATCACATTTTTGTTCCCCGAAAAAGATATTCTTGATTAATATCAGGACGCAAACCATCCCCTTTACTTCACACACACACACACTCACACACACACACACACACACACAATCTACTCCTCAGTTTGCAGCGTGGCTTCGACAGCGAGTTTGCCCGTACCCAAGGGGAGTAACTCGAAATAACTCAGCGCGCGGTCTGTAAAAGGCCCTAATAGAAATCACCCGCTAGGTACACGCGCACTCAAGTTAACCTCTGCTTTGACCTGTGGCTGTGTGCCAAGAGAGAGCAGAACACACACGCCGTAGACCAGATAAATAGGTGCTTGATTTTGGTATTTTGATTTTACATAACATTAAACCTTTCTTGGGGTTCATGGTCATGGCAACAGCCATAATAATATTATATCATGTATAATATTACATTTCAGCATATGTGAATTACATGTCATCATAACAAACTGTCATACATTTTTATTCCTCATCATTCAGTTTCTGATTGATCACAACCAAACCTACTATCAGTGGACACATCCAAATGCAAGCGCCTGTTCTTGACAAATTGCCACAGTGACTGATCTAAAAATATAGGTCCTTTGCCGCCACGGACACTGTTTGGCCTGTAGGTAAAATGTACAATGTATTTTCTGAGCTTTTTTTCTTTTTTTCTTTTTTTTAACATAACAATGTTTAATGTTACTGTATGTTTGAAAGACCATGGTCACATTTGTAAAACAAATGTTAAATTAAAAAATAAATAACATTTTGGTTCATGATTTTTTCCTACACCTGTGCTAAAACTAAGAAGTAAAAATGTCGGTATATAAGTCACTCAAATACTTCAAAGTAAGAATGGTTAGATTTTGTTGCGGTTGACCCTGCACTGTTCGACCTACGATGTTTTTGTTGAACAATTTTGTCCAACAAAAAAAAAGTAAGGGCAGTAACTCAAGACGTAAATGTGGCAGTGTCCCATAGGCAACCGCAGAGTTATCCTGTCCATAGGCAAGCGCTTACTTGATCCCAATTACTAGGCGTCTCCGGACGCCTAGAACAACTGGAATTAAAAAAAATGAAATCCAGGGAAACACATTTATGCCCGCTCAATTCTCGGTGATAACAGCTTCATATCACTAACCCCCAACCCCGTGGACTGGGTCAAAGCTCTCAAGCTGTCGCTAATCCTCTCAATGCACAGAACAGCCTTGACACATTCGAACCGTAAAAACTCAAGTGCTGAGTGATTCAACAATGATCTTTTGTGTTGTGTTGTAAGGTGGGGCAGGTTCACGTCCCTCTGTCATCAGACAG
Source organism: Littorina saxatilis (assembly GCF_037325665.1). NCBI lineage: Eukaryota > Metazoa > Mollusca > Gastropoda > Littorinimorpha > Littorinidae > Littorina > Littorina saxatilis. The sequence goes on from NC_090247.1 coordinate 77,064,980, forward strand.
AGTCCGACAGACGGGTGTCACGTGCTGAGTCAGCATTTGCAATCACTTTGCACTGTGAGGACTGCGCCAAGTCAATAGACGAATTTCGAAAATAACTCTGTCAGTTTTGTATGGGTTGTGAAAGAGTGAATACCCTTGCTTTCGGGTACTTCAGTTTGGAATTCGCTTCCATCATCCTTTAAGCACTTAAAGTCATTAAAAAGTTTTAAAAAATGTGTTAAAAACCACTTAATGTCTGAGTAGTTTAACGCCTTTTGATTTACCACACTTATAGTATTACGCCAAACATATGCTGTGCATTGTATGTTCTGAACATATTTTTGTTGTACTATTGCTACATGTTCGATTGCTGCCAGCCTGTATTTATAATTACCTGCATAGTATGCATTTGATATTATGAATAACCACATAATTATGTATGCTCTTCATGCCTCATCTTCATCATCATCATTATCATCATCATCATCGTCATCATCATCATCATCGTCATCATCATCATCGTCATCTTTATCATCACGTTAAGAATATCTGTAAAAAGCTGTCAAGCAATCTCCATCTCCTATCTAAACTAAAACCCTTTGTAGACAAGGAGGGACTGAAAATGTTTTACGTGGCACACTGTCTATCATATATTAATTATGCCTCCACGGTATGGTGCGGTGCCAGTGAAAATATAATGAAAAAACTAAACTCCTTGCACAGAAGAGGTGCTAAGCTTATTGTAACCAATCCTTATCTGTCCACGTCAGAAAAGTTGAAGGTAGCCAATATTCTTCCACTTCAACAGCAGTTTGATTACAACACCTTAATTCTAATGTACAAGGCGCTCGATGAGCTGGCCCCACCATACCTAAATGCATTCTTGACTAAAGCTTCCGAGCGTTATGTGTCAAACAAATCTATATATATATTACCAAGGACTCGCATAGATCTATACAAAACTAGCTTTGCTTTTGTGGGACCTTCACTGTGGAACTCTCTTCCTTCGAATGTACAAACGCGCCGTTCATTGAACGCATTCAAAACCTCCCTCAGGAAACACATACTGAGGTCTTCATAAGTTACGCTGCCGGTATTGTAGCTAGCTTTGTTAATTATAATTATTTTATTACTCTGAAATATTGACTGCTGCATGCCTACATAATGCTAAATCTACCTGTCTTGGTAGGCTCACTGTGTGCTTGTTGAATGGCACTTAGTTGTGTGTATATTATTATTAGTATTATATGTGTTCCTCCTTGTGCGTCTGCGTGTGAGTGCGCAAATGTGATTGCGTAATTAATGTTCCATTCTGTAATTGCTTTATTGATGTTCCATTCATGTATTTTCTACTACTTTTCTCATTTATTATTACTGTATGCTTGATGTTTCTATGATTCTAGTCGGGCGCACGCGTGAATATGTGTTTGTGTGAATGTAAAGGGCACATTGTAAGATTAAGCCTATGGCCTAAAATGTCTACCCTTTATGTGAATAAAATGTTCTAAGTCTAAGTCTAAGTCTCTCTCTCTGTCTCTCTCTCTCTTTGCCTGTCGGCGTCTGTCTGTCTAGTGTTTGTCTGTCTCTGTCTCTGTCTCTGTGTCTCATCTCTCTCTCTGTCTCTCTCTCTGTCTCTCTGTCTCTCTGTCTCTCTCTCTGTGTCTCTCTCTGTCTCTCTGTCTCTCTGTCTCTCTGTCTCATCTCTCTCTCTCTCTCTGTGTCTCTGTCTCTCTGTCTCATCTCTCTCTCTCACTCTGTCTCTGACTGTCTCTGTCTTTCTCTCTCTCTCTCTGTCTCTCTGTCTCATCTCTCTCTCTGTCTCTCTGTCTCATCTCTCTCTCTCACTCTGTCTCTGTCTCTCTCTGTCTCTTTTCCCTCTGTCTCTATCTGTCTCACTGTTTCTGTCTCTGTCTCTGTCTCTCTGTCTCTCTGTCTCTCTCTCTCTCTCTCTCTCTCTCTCTCTCTCTCTCTCTCTCTCTCTCTCTCTGTCTCTCTCTCTCTCACTCTGTCTCTCTGTCTCATCTCTCTCTCTCACTCTGTCTCTGTCTCTCTCTGTCTCTCTGTCTCATCTCTCTCTCTGTCTCTCTGTCTCATCTCTCTCTCTGTCTCTCTGTCTCGTCTCTCTTTCTCTGTCTCTCTCTCTCTGTCTCTCTGTCTTATCTCTCTCTCTCTGTCTCTCTGTCTGTCTCATCTCTCTCTCTGTGTGTCTCTCTCTCTCTGTCTCATCTCTCTATCTCTCTCTGTCTCGTCTCTCTTTCTCTGTCTCTCTCTCTCTGTCTCATTTTTCTCTGTGTGTGTCTCTCTCTCTGTCTCATCTCTCTCTGTCTCATCTCTCTCTGTCTCTCTCTCTCTCTGTCTCATCTCTCTCTGTCCCATCTCTCTCTGTCTCTCTCTCTGTGTCTCATCTCTCTCTGTCTCATCTCTCTCTGTCTCTCTCTCTGTCTCATCTCTCTCTCTCTCTGTCTCTCTCTCTGTCTCATCTCTCTCTCTCTGTCTCTCTCTCTCTCTCTCTGTCTCATCTCTCTCTGTGTGTCTCTCTCTCTCTGTCTCTCTCTCTCTCTGTCTCTCTCTGTCTGCCTGTCTCTCTCTCTCTCTGTCTCTCTGTCTCGGTCTCTCTCTCTGTCTCTGTCTCTCTCTCTGTCTCTCTCTCTCTCTGTCTCTCTGTTTCATCTCTCTCTCTCTCTGTCTCTCTCTCTGTCTCTGTCTCTCTCTCTGTCTCTCTGTCTCTGTCTCTCTGTTTCATCTCTGTCTCTCTCTCTGTCTCTGTCTCTGTGTCTCTCTCTCTCTCTGTCTCTCTCTGTCTCTGTCTCTCTGTCTCATCTCTCTCTCTCTGTGTCTCTCTCTCTGTCTCTCTCTCTGTCTCATCTCTCTCTCTCTGTCTCTCTCTCTGTATCTCTGTCTCATCTCTCTCTGTCTCTCTCTCTGTCTCATCTCTCTCTCTGTCTCTCTCTCTGTCTCATCTCTCTCTGTGTCTCTGTCTCTCTGTCTCATCTCTCTCTCTCTCTCTGTCTCTCTGTCTCATCTCTCTCTCTCTCTCTCTCTGTCTCTGTCTCTCTGTCTCATCTCTCTCTCTTTCTGTCTCTCTCTGTCTCTCTCTCTCTGTCTCATCTCTCTCTCTCTCTCTGTGTCTCATCTCTCTGTGTCTCTGTCTCATCTCTCTCTCTCTGTCTCTCTGTCTCATCTCTCTCTCTCTCTCTCTCTCTCTCTCTGTCTCATCTCTCTCTGTCTCTCTCTCTCTGTCTCATCTCTCTCTGTCTCATCTATCTCTCTGTCTCTGTCTCTGTGTCTCTCTCCCTCTCTGTCTCATCTCTCTCTGTCTCTGTCTCTCTCTCTGTCTCATCTCTCTCTCTGTCTCTCTCTCTCTGTCTCATCTCTCTCTGTCTCTCTCTGTCTCTGTCTCATCTCTCTCTGTCTCATCTCTCTCTCTCTGTCTCTGTCTCACTATCTCTCTTTCTTCCCCCGCCCCTACCCACCAGCAGTATAATGTTCAAGTGTTGTCGTGTAAAATCCTCAACTGTAAAAAGCTATAAGTGTTGACTTTGGGCGAGTGCCGTCAAACAAACTCTCCAAGCCCCACTGATAGCAATAATAGTTTTTGCACTCGAATTCTTCGCGTGACTCCAGAGAACGATAAAACAATGTTAGCTCTGGGGCTTTTTATAAGTGCCTTGTGAAATGTGATTGAGATGTTAGCAAAGTGTTGAAATAAGGACGGTATGATGTCAGTGCGGGTATGTGTGTGCGTGTACATAGATGTGTGTATTTGTGTGTGTGTATGTGTGTGTGTGTATGTGTGTGTGTGTGTATGTGTGTGTGGGTGTGTATGTGTGTGTGTGTGTATGTGTGTGTGTATGTATTTGTGTGTGTGTGTGTGTATTTGTGTGTATGTGTGTGTGTATGTATGTGTGTGTGTATGTGTGTATCAGTGTGTGTGTGTGTATGTGTGTGTGGGTGTGTATGTGTGTATGTGTGTGTGTGTGTGTGTATGTATTTGTGTGTGTGTGTATGTGTGTGTATGTGTGTGTGCGTGTATGTATTTGTGTGTGTATGTGTGTGTGTATGTATTTGTGTGTGTGTGTGTGTATGTGTGTGTATGTGTGTGTGCGTGTATGTACTTGTGTGTTTATGTGTGTATGTATTTGTGTGTGTGTGTGTGTGTGTGTGTGTGTGTGTGTGTGTGTGTGTGTGTGTGTGTGTGTGTGTGCAAGCCGGAGTGGGGGTGCGATTAAGGCACACAATGCCAAGAGAGCGATAGAGATAGACGTAAGACATTTTATTGAATAAACACACACGGTTCATTTTAAAGGGGGAGGGAGGGGGTAGGGGGTAGTCGAACTCCGCGATTTTCTTGAGAAGAAAGCAAAATAATGCATCGTTCTTGACGCGTCTGACTCAGATGCAAAGTCAGGAAATGACAGTTCACGGTTTTTGTTATGGCATTTTGCAACACTGCCTGCTGTTTAGTTAGAAGAGTCAGTCTGGCATGGCACGGAGGTAGCACTGTACCAGTGTCGACACAACATGAAGGTCAGCAGTTATGTGGTCGATTTCTTCTTGAAAGGCGTTGCGGTCGACTTGGGCCAGGCGCCGGACACACAGGGGCGTTTCCTCCTGATCTAGTCATCTCATTAGTCCCATCCTTGTCTGGACTGGCCCGCACTGACCATCACAGACCCCTGACCTTTCACAGAATGACCCCTTGACCAAGACCTTTTGTGATCAACCCTTCTTCAGTTGAGCTGTTGCCGAGTGGAGACTCAAGTCTTTGCTGGTTCCTTCTTCGCTGTGTGACCGAGACTGGTGCAATGTTGCTGTTCGCCACGTTCATACCATCTTGCTGCCAGATCGTGTGTTTTCTACAGTGTCTAGTAGTGCTGACCGACACTGCTTTCAACATTGCATTGCCTTGAAGCAAAGATCTTCCACTCAGATACGCTACGCTAGAATTAGTCAAATATATGTATTTGCTTGAAACTCGTGTCCAAGTGCTTTGCTACCATTGAAAGGTGCACGAAAACAAAGGAACCAGAACAAAGCGTAAAATAGGCCATCTTCAATACAACTACCATCAAGTGCTACACAAACCGATAAGCTTAAACACAATGAAGAAGAACGCCAATGATAACTTGTAAAACTAAAACACAAAGGGACGTAAGAGCTCTAAGTATACAGCGCTTGCGTCCCTTTGTTTCATCAATTTTTACAAAAACAAGCATAAACCGATCGTGACAAACATAATCTGCGCCGCTGGTTTTGTGGGGAAGCTAGGGTGTTAATGGATGACAACACCAATTGCTGTGGACGCTAATTCACGGTCGATGGTCGTCTTCCACTGAGAGAGTGCAATAACGAATGGACTGAACGCACCTCGGGAGACAACATCTCGTCCTTGTCTTAAATTGAGTACTCCGCACAAAGGCCTAAAGGAGTAAACAAAATAAATACAAGTGTCGTTTTATTTGGTTGTTGTTTTGTGTGTGTGTGTGGGGGGGGGGGTGTTCTATAAATACCTGTTGGTACGGCTGTCCCTCAGAGTTTTAGATGAGCAGTTACAAAACAACAGCAACTAAAACGACACTTACATTTGTTCTCCAGCAATTAATACGGTCATTCTATTTCACGGTGTTTACATGAAAAAGAAATTAAAGCATTATTACAACAGAGGTGAGATATATATGTACAATCTCTGCTTACAATGGCACATTCTCGGAAAGATTGCTTACGTAGTGTTTTCATCGCCGACAATTGAAGATAGTTATGTTTAGGAATGTGGTGATGTCAGGCGCGTTCCTTCATCATCGTGACACGTCAAAGAATACTGACAAGCGGTGAGGAAAATGCCATTCCAGTGACAATGATCAATGAGTCTTCACCGACACTTGCAGTGAAACCAGAAAAACTGCGGTTATGTATTCGAGGTGTTGGTTTCAATCCCAGGGCCACATAGCAGATAATTCAAATGTGTGGGACCACCTGGACGTACATTATGTCTTGTTGTGCGTGTTTTAGAAAGTTTGTTTGTTTGTTTGTTTGTTTGTTTGTTAGTATTTTCTCTCTTGGTACTTACGAAGAGCATTTCTAAGCAACATATATTTGACAATCGGGAAAATAAAAAGGAGCAAAACTGCGCAAAATAAAACCCAAGCGCGAAGTAGCAACCAGAACCACATGAGTTTACTGTGAGTAATAATTGTCCTGCAACAATAAAGCTAAACGGCTGTTGCTGCCTTAGTGGGGATGTGACAAGAGAGCCCATCATTGACAAGAGAGCCCATCATTGACAAGAGAACCGGCACGGTTGGCCTAGTGGTAAGGCGTCCGCCCCGTGATCGGGAGGTCGTAGGTTCGAACCCCGGCCGGGTCATACCTAAGACTTTAAAATTGGCAATCTAGTGGCTGCTCCGCCTGGCGTCTGGCATTATGGGGTTAGTGCTAGGACTGGTTGGTCCGGTGTCATAATAATGTGACTGGGTGAGACATGAAGCCTGTGCTGCGACTTCTGTCTTGTGTGTGGCGCACGTTATATGTCAAAGCAGCACAGCCCTGATATGCCATCATTGACTTCATTCTTGTGTCACACACACGAGAAAGGCAGAAGACAAGGAAAGTGCACGAGAAACTCAAGAAGAGCGTCCCGCACCACAGTACAAAGAGCGTCAGTGTTGTGTGTCGGGACGAGACAGGGACAGTGTCACGGTAACAACTCGACTGTCACACTCGTCATGCCCAACAGCACTTTACACCGTGTTCAGTCATGTGGAAAATGGGTCTTGTGCATACCTTACACCTACCATTCACTGGTCTTAAAAAGGTAGACGTATGAAGCATGCAAGCACACACACACACACACACACACACACACACACACACACACACACACACACACACACACACACACACACAGAAAACACGACAGACTGGCATGCAGGTTGACAGACACATACTGTGACATAGACAGAGTCGGACGGACGCACGGATGGAGAATATAGACTGAACAGACAGACAGACAGACAGACAGACAGACAGACAGACATACAAACAGCCAGACAGTTCTGTAGAGAGCGAACACTCTGATATAAAAACAAGCTGAAGTCGGATGTGCTGGGCCTGACTTGTCAGGCGCGTAACGGCAGCACAACGCATCTACGCTCACGAGCGAACGACGAAGAAGAAGAAGCTGTAAATGCAAGTACATTACAGAAAACATAGGAACTGATCAGCTGATAACCAGAAAAAACGACAAAAAATATTCTTTCTATCTTATTAGTTTGACCCCATTAGTTTTACCCCATAGACATATTATTTGTTCATTATGATACTTGTGATCGTGCATGTTTTGTATCAATATCTCTTGTCGTCAAGCTGTACACTAACGCAACACTGCGTGTCTGCATTTACTGATCAAACTGATGCACATTTATAGAACGAACGGCAGCGGGAACAAGCCAGAGGCTATTATTCAAAACAAAAGCACTGAACCAACAAACGTGAGAACACTCCCCCATACATTGAAACAGAGACAAGCAATTGGTCAATTTGTCACATCGCTCCCCCATACATTGAAACAGAGACAAGCAATTGGTCAATTTGTCACAACACTCCCTCATACATTGAAACAGAGACAAGCAATTGGTCAATTTGTCACATCGCTCCCCCATACATTGAAACAGAGACAAGCAATTGGTCAATTTGTCACATCGCTCCCCCATACATTGAAACAGAGACAAGCAATTGGTCAATTTGTCACATCGCTCCCCCATACATTGAAACAGAGACAAGCAATTGGTCAATTTGTCACATCGCTCCCCCATACATTGAAACAGAGACAAGCAATTGGTCAATTTGTCACATCGCTCCCCCATACATTGAAACAGAGACAAGCAATTGGTCAATTTGTCACATCGCTCCCCCATACATTGAAACAGAGACAAGCAATTGGTCAATTTGTCACATCGCTCACTCTATACATCCAATTCACCTCGTCATTTATCGCATTGTAAATTATCTCCATATTTCTTGCCACTCATGACTCACTTCCCGATATTTTCACGCCAATGTGAATCACGAATAGAGGAAATTGGCATCAATGGGACAGCAATGAGGCAGCTGTGAGACCGCTATAACCGTTCAAATGCCACCAATATTGCCCAAAACGAATGACACTTAGTTACTGGGTGTGATCGCGTTTGCAGGGTGAAATTTGAGGACATAAAGAATGTTAAGGTCATCTGTTGCTGGGTGATTGTCATATTTCATGTGTATCATTTCCCTTATGAGAGAAAATTGCTCTTGCAATTATTGTCTGCGTTATGCGAGGGTATACGTGGTTAAAATATTCACACGAGCGCCTCCACCCCTTCCCAACAACACATACAAATAGTGTTAACATGCGAACACACACACACGCACGCACGTACTCACTCATTCACTCACTCACACACACACACACACACACACACACACAAACACACACACACACACACACACACATACATATACACCAGACAAACAGTCTCCCCATCTCAACGACAGGCAGTTTGAGCCATGCCTGCAGGCAAAACGACATAAAATCTCCTCCGACAATGACAGAAGACACATTTTATAGCTACTGTCTACAAGAAACTGTCTACATGTGCCGAGGGGTATGTGGTTCGCCTTTTCGGTAAATACAGTTAAATCCGACGGTATAGTGACTTGGCGATGTTATCCGATGTAGCGGTCGCACTGTTACGCTCAGATTTCTCGCCAAGCAGACATGTCCAGACGATCTATACTGAGACCGAGACGTAAACTGAAATCTGCCCTGATTCCCAACATAGCTGGGTAGAATCATAACGTTGCGATGTTCGGAAAATACCTCTGTACAGTGTGTATGGGTTGTGACAGAGTTGCTTTTCTTGGAAACATTGAGGCAAACTTTCCAGGAGACAATATGGGCCAATCACTAGCGAGCGGCGTGTCTCAAGAAGTGGTCGGCGACAGAGTTATTTCCGGAAGTTGTCCCTTCTGATCTCGACCGGCTGGGGTTAGACTGAGTTCTGATATCATCCGGATGAAGTTGGAATGTATGGTTACACCACGCTGATTCTCATTTCAGCTGGATCAAATCGGCGTTACATTTTTACCAAAATGATATTCACTGAATAGAATTAGAATTCTAACTTCACCCTGCCAAATAAACAAACCCGCGAATTAGCTGGATCAAATCAAAATTCTGATCTACTTGACTTATCAGAATTCTGATTTTGTCCAGAAACTCGTACCAGTAGAACTACCGGGTTCAGGTCGCTTGTTTATTCAATGTGGCGTACTGCTGAAGGTGCAGGAGACATGTAATCATATTGTGCATAGCTCTCACTTGCTGCAAATGTCTACAGTCTGAATCAGTGAATGCTTACGTTGCTTTGTTATTTGATCGTGTGGCTTACAAGATATCAGCATTGATTGTAAAGTTGCAACAGAAACAGATTTTTCAGAAACAAAAATCTATTGATTTCATCTCTTCGTAACGTTTTCGATTTAAACTGCCTAATCCACACAGCTTTGATCTCTCCTCTTTTTTTTTCAGACAGCCGCATCTAAGTCACTCACACCGTCAAGTCACTCACACCGTCAATTTTACATGCAAGTATCAGGATGTTCAAGCAAGTCAAGGATCAAAACTTTTGTCAAGTTTGCCTGCATCAGAGATGTCTCTGCCTGCATGCATCACGTGACCAGACCCCCCCTTCTTTCTACGCCACACTGCAGTTAATCGTTTAATTAAAGACCCCACGAACTCACCAAACCCTCAACTTCAAACGCCACGCATTCCGCCCTCAACATTTGAACTGCATCTTCCAGAAACATCGATCAAGAGCTACGATCCAACAAGCAAGGTCAGAGTTCACACGTAGCGGGGACACGGCGCCCTGGTGGACACACTGTCATTAGTTTATGCTGATAAGGTGTTAATTGGCGTGCCAGTATGCGTGTGGGATGAACGTGATGGGGCATTAACAAGGACCCGTTGAAAGGCAAGTCTCTCGCTCACAACTGCCTATATTATGAGTTTTTATTTCAGCTAAGCGGTGAGTCTACTGTGTGGTATTACACGGAGGTCGGAGGTATATCACAAACTGCCGCGCCAGTAAGTCACTAAATGAATCGCACAGCATGCAGCTTGGAACCGTGAGTCAAACAGAGTGTAAACAGCATTCAGTGTCCGTTTGAGAGGCACCGGTTAATAAGGAACCGTTGCCTTAGAATCTTTGAGCGCCAGTAGAAGAGACTTGGCGAGAAATATTCCCACAGATCCGATTTCAGGCTTGGTGCAAAAATGGTCAAACTCTACCTATCATGCTGTATGCGTCTAACATTTTGTTGAGAGGCACCTTGGAATCCCTCAAAGCCAATAGCAGAAAGTTGAGAGGCCATGCTCAGAGCCAATACTGGCAGAAAGTTGAGAGGCCATGCTCTCACAGACTCACTTTCTTCCTCAATGCAACAACGGTCACAAATATTGCGATTTTGTGTACATACATAAAACAAAGTTCTTTCCAGGGACACTAGTGTAAGCCTTGAACGCTAACATCGTGGTGGCTTCAAGGCTAAGTGGTCCAAAGTGTATACTTCGTGCTCAGTACGATAATGGTCAGCTGTACTGTAGCAATTGTGTGAAAGTCAAACCGTCACTCAGCCTAGTGGGCCAGTATAGAGAGGCTATCAGGGCTTATTGTGTGTCGGCGCACACACGTTACAAAGCACCGTTTATGAACACACAGGTAGGATAGAGAATAAACGTACACAGGAGTTGTTTGTTCGTCACACATTTCAACGGTGCCATACTGGGTGCTGAGTATCGCAGTCGAGAAGCGTGGTGATCGTAGAAAGAACTTCAATAACACGGTTCAATGAAAACTCACGAAAGAATGTGTTTGATGTCCCGAGACTTTTGCCCGTTCAGGAGTCATATCAGCTTGGCTACGAATAAGAAAGGTCACTCCTAAACCACAAGACGCTTCAACTCCCGAATTCACACACACACACACACTCACACACACACACACACACACACACACTCACACACACACACACACACACAACCTCAACGTGACACATCCATTCATAGAAGCACAATCTGGGGAAAGGGAGAGGTTGTGATCTGAACCCTTCACATCAAGGTGGCCGCTTTGTTAATACATCTCAGATCCCCCTTCACAGCCGCGGAGAGCCAGAGGAATTTGATTTGCTGGCAAAACATTGACCCAGCCCAGCGACAGCTACTTTCTATTCAAGTCAGCCTACGCCGCTACGAGCGATGCGTGGTGGAAGGCTGTGACTTGAAGATGAAACTTTTCATTGAACACTACGCCGCTACGAGCTATGCGTAGTGGAAGGCTGTGACTTGAAGATGAAACTTTTCATTGAACACTACGCCGGTACGAGGGTTGCTCAGAAAGTTGTGAAGAAAGGTGTAATGCAACTGTTCATTGTTAAAGATGACGCCGCTCCTGATTACGAGGGATGTGCAGAAAGTTGTGAAGAAAGGTGTAATGAAACTATTCATTAAATTCAATGTCAATTACGAGGGGCGCGCACTGAGAAAGTTGTTAAGAAACGGTGTAATGGAACTTTTCATCAAAGTACGGATGGCAGTACGAGGGGAGCACAGAAAGTTCCGTTAGTGCGGGAGATGAAGTGAAACTTTCTATTGAAGTCTATATATAATTATATTACACCATTACGCGGGCAGGGTGGATAAAGTCTATATTACACCATTACGCGGGCAGGGCGGAAAGTTGTGTCGGCTCGCCTTCCCGAGGTGTAATGAAGCCAGGGTGTTATCGCGGGGGGCCAGTCGTCCATTAAGGCCGTTACACCTGTTGAGGGAGGTGACTGATTACTGCGGTAAACCTGTCGTGTTCTCGCCGTAACGTTACGCGGTCATTAAAAGTCTGGAGGGCCTGGATAGCTTGTAGATTGTGGTTGTAGGTGTCGGGTTACTTCTTGTTGCGGGGGGCAGTACAGCGACACTCAATATGAGTATACTTGCAGCGGACAGGCAAACGGACAAACGGGCAAACAGGCACACAGACGGACATTACACCACACTTACTGACATACTCCACTGTTAACTATTTCAGTTACGGAGAGAGAGAGAGAGAGAGAGAGAGAGAGAGAGAGAGAGAGAGAGAGAGAGAGAGAGAGAGAGAGAGATGGGGATTCAGAGAGAGGGGGATACAGAGAGAGAGAGACACAGACAGACAGACAGACTGACAGTTCAGAAGGAGAGAGAGAGAGAGAGAGAGAGAGAGAGAGAGAGACAGACAGACAGACAGACAGACAGACAGACAGACAGTCAGAGGGAGAACTCGAACTCGAAAACTGTATTACCGAGGGATGATAGCATTACATTAGGTTCATTATTATATGGTCCTTTCTTACAGCTAGTCCCTACTATAATACACACATGAAACGAAGAACAAGTATGAAGAATAAAAAAAAGAAATCAAATAAAACACAATCATGTAGGGAAAAGTATAACAAACATTAGTGTGCTTGTGGAAGCATATTATACATTTTCTCTTTTACGCACCCTCACACACATTCGGAGAGAGAGAGAGAGAGAGAGAGAGAGAGAGAGAGAGAGAGAGAGAGAGAGAGAGAGAGAGAGAGAGAGAGAGAGAGAGAGAGAGAGAGAGCGAGACAGAGAGAGACCGACCGACCGACAGACAGACAGACAGACAGACAGACAGAGACACAGAGAGAGAGAGAGAGAGAGAGAGAGAGAGAGAGAGAGAGAGAGAGAGAGAGAGAGAGAGAGAGAGAGAGAGAGAGAGAGAGCCGCACTTTGAGAAGACCCCATTACCGGCGCTCCATTCACAAAAAGGATTCTGCCGCATGAGCAACAAATCGAGCAGAAAAGTCGGTCGTGGGTTTACGGGGGGAATGACAGACTGGGATCACAATGGACAGGGGGGGATACTGTGGCTATTCAGCATGTTTCACGGACTTTATGGCCCGAGCCGACAAGCAAAGCTCCCCCCTCTTCCTCAGCCTGGCCTCTGTCAAGGCGACCCACTGAGGCTCCTTGTGTGGGATGGCTTTCATTTCCTGCATCCTCGCTGGACACAGACTGTCTCAGTCAGACTCCTTACCGCATGCACATGTTATTCCTTACACGGATAGTTACTTCTCAGTCCTTCTGTTACTTTGAATGGACTCAACAAAGTTCAAGTAGAGTGATGCCGGACATGTAAATATACATTCCGCTCACAGAGACTGAGTCTATGCCGGACATGTAAATATACATTCCGCTCACAGAGACTGAGTCTAGATATCAGCATTAATAACTAAACAGTTGCTCACCTTTTCCTTTGTGGAACTTGAGAGTGGTTTTGTCCAGCACTGCCGGCTGCTGAAGGTACTCCATTGTGACGATAAGGTACTCCTTGTGACAACACTGGTACTCCTTGTTGCAACACTATTGATACTCCTTTCAGGCGGTAGTGTTTGACACTGTTGTTAACTAATTACACCGCGCTCCATAGCTCCTGGACTTTAGTCATCCAGTGACACTTCCCAACTAACATTGACTTCAAAATGTTCACACCTGTTCCTTCACACATCACGTACTGTCGTTACTGGAACTAGAACCCGATGCTGATCGGTTCAAACTGTGGAAAGGCGGTACTCACAAGTTTAACGACACTTCTAATCAAAGTTAAGTAAAATAAAAATAAAATAAACAATTTGACACACGCTGACGCTGACTCAAATCTTGGCCCTCTTCAGTATTGAGATTCCAGATTCAAGACATATGGTATATGAATTTTCTTAAACCAAAATAAACTGTTTTGATTAATCACAGTTAGCTAATTATACTAAGAAACGCCCGTGAGTATCAGTGAAATTTCAGCTTGACTGACTAGAGCTGATGACATGCAATGAAAACAGTTCCGTAGCACGATTTTAACTCACACACACATACATTCCCAGATATTCCAAGAATGCAGGAAGGTGCCGGTTCTACATCCCCACAATACAAATGTCACAATCCCGCAACTAAAGAACGTAACACACCGGCACCGTACAATGACTTCTCCCTGACCCACTTCACTATGACGTCCCACTGCTACCACGCAAACAGACACACTGACGTAGAATTAGCATAGATATATGCTCCCTGTACATTTATAGTGACAGTTGCCACCACACTGACAGACACACTGACGTGGATTTACGACACCCCACACTGACAGACACACCAATGCAGATTTGCAACCTTTACTCCTCTTGGCACACTCTCGGCAACAGAAGACAAGACACCGAGGCCATACATGTATACAAACACTTCCACGCGCAAGCAGACACATCGACACAGATTTACAATGTTCTCACTCGGCGAACTCTCCAAGAAGCGACAAGACACCGCGGCTTTCACGCTGACACTCGGCGAACTCTCCAAGAAGCGACAAGACACCGCGGCTTTCACGCTGACACTTCCGCACAAGCAGCAGCCAAATCGACACGGTTTACTTCTTTCTGCCTGTGCATTTTACTATGACACAATTTTACAATTTCTTGACCAATACCTTGATAAAGTCTCCAACGACGAGAGAAAAGACACAGCTATGCAACGCCAGTGACCCTACACGCCTACAATACCAAAAACACTACACTTTATCCTACATACGTGAGAGAGACACTCGTGATATCTATACGATATCACACACACTACACTATATATGACAATACCAAAAACACTACACTATATATGACACACATGTACAATTTCGTTCCCTTCATAGTCGCCAACGACGAGAGAAAAGACACAGCTATGCAATAGCAGAGACACTACACCTACAATAGCAGAGACACTACACCTACAATAGCAGAGACACTACACCTACAATAGCAGAGACACTACACCTACAATAGCAGAGACACTACACCTACAATAGCAGAGACACTACACCCACAATAGCAGAGACACTACACCTACAATAGCAGAGACACTACACCTACAATAGCAGAGACACTACACCCACAATAGCAGAGATACTACACTGTCACGATCGGGTGACAGAGACCAAGAAAGCGTCACTCAGTGGAGTGCCTGTTCTGGGTCAATGTATGATAGAAAGCGCCTGTGCGTGATATTGGACACAGCAGAGTTTTTGCTGACAGTGCTCCCGAGCACGGATGTTTTGAAACGCACGAGCTTCACAGTGCAGGTTTCTGCTGTCATAGGGCTGACTGTTTTTTTTCGCTGACAGCGCGCACGGGATTTTCAGGGATTGAGTTTCTCGTGTCTTTTTCCTGCTTGGGGAGGCAAAACTGTGTATAGCTGGACTGGTTTGGTGACAAGGTCAGTCACGTGTATTTGGCTAGGTGGTCTGTCAGAGACTCAAGGACGACACACTTGACACCCAGCGGCAGAAGGGGAAGGACCTAACACACAGTTACTAGAGTATGATGGTTTTTCACCGAGTATCATATTCGGCACTCTAGGGGAACTTCCACAAGTTATTCCTTTCCTCTGCCACGTATTTTGCTGAGGACAAGTCGTCACATTTCCTTCGTCGGCGATGGCTTTCGCATAAGGATTCGACAAGGGGTTCTGGACGTTTTGGGTCACTGTTGACGAACAGAGACTGCTCCAGGGAGGAGGCGGACTTTGCTTCCATTGAGAGTTACAATCATAGGCTTTTGAGGTAATAAATCATTATTTAACGCTGTTGATGAGTCTGTGTTGTGGAATGAAATACTCTCTGTTGTTCTTTCCAGGTTAGCGCATAATTTACTCTCTGTGACGCTAAAATACTAATCTGTATATGGTTTTTGCAGATAGGGAGAGAAGGACGGAAAATGGCTGTTGTGTTGTTGTAAAAAGTCAGTTTTGTGCAGGCCCACGTGCTCGATGAGATATTTAAAGATGACATGTTTTAAGGTGGTGGGTGAGGGGTAGCTGACATGTTTAGTGCACCGATGCTTTCTGTTTGCAGCCTTCCTTCGTTCGTTCGTTTCGTTCGTTCGTCACGTTCCCGTAACATCGGCACGGCTGACTCTGGCGGGAACTGTTGAGGCTACGCTAACCAGGAGACCGGCTAACCAGGAGACCGGCTAACCAGCGGACCGGCTAACCAGCGAACCGGCTAACCAGCGGACCGGCTAACCAGCGAACCGACTAACCAGCATACCGGCTAAGCAGCAGCAGCAGAGATAAAGCTAAGTGCACCATGTCGTACGCACCCCGTTGACCACCGTTGTCTTTTCGTATCTATGATTTCATTGGAGTAGTGACAACGTGGGGTGTGTGACCCCTGCACGAACTAGAGCTTTTCGAACAGAACATTCGCATTTAACTATATTTACACGGGTTCAGCGTGTTACTATAATTTTCTACATAGTACTGGCATTTTGTCAGTGAACACTGGTTTTTTACGTGTTGAGAACGTAAAAGGAACATATTTTGAGTGAAGGCTCGAGGGAGGTGGAGAGTTTATACATAAACAGGCGTCTGAAACTTATACTTTTGTTGACTCTATTTAATTGTATGCCTGCGAGAGTGGATCGTGGTGTGGTTAGTTAATTAGTAGTAATTAACCGGTTCATAATCACCTTGAGTGATATATTGAAACGTGACACGTGGGGGCCAAGCCGGGATTTACTCAGTTAATTTCCAACTGATAAAGACCCACCAATTAAGGAGAACTAAGAGCAGATAATCTCGTCAGTGCTCGACTTATTTTCTGCTTGGTGCTACCCTTTTTTGTATAGTTTTGATCATATACCACACCTTAAGCGATTCACATCTTGCAGGAAATGTAAATTGTAATTTGTGAGTTATTGTATGCGCTAACTGTGATTATCTCCCTTTCCTTTGTTTGTGAATCTTTGTTGTTGTACGTTCAGAGTTTTCCGTTGCAGAGAGCTGAGCGGGGTTAGCGGATTTGTTATTCGTTTTACTCAGTTTTCTCTACATTGTTGTTTCGCATTCTGTAACAGGTTACATTTCTACCGTCTTGTTTTACTTGGATTTTTCTCCATATTTTGACTTTGTTGGAATTTTGGGGGGGAAGGGTCCGAGGACTTCTGTCCTAACCAAGGCTGTGGGAAACACTCTGTTTCACCGCAAAAAGCAGCCGATAAAGTAGGCCACGGCTGTGGGAAACACTTTGTTTCACCGCAAAAAGCAGCCATAAAGTAGGCTACGCGTTTTGTTCTACACCGTTTGGATTTTTCTTCTGCATTTTCCGGTTGCTGGATTTTTGTATCCATTTCATCACCGCGTGTTCTAGCTATAGCTGCGTTAGACTTACTTTGGTAATAAAGCTTTGCTAAAACTAACCATGGCCACAGGGGGATCTCCGACGAGGAGAATAACTTTCGAGACTCCTGGTAGTGAGCAACCGACTGAGCGAGACGCACGCGTTAGAGCCCGAAGCGTTCTAAAACGCTTAGAAGTGGAACGGAAGGAAGAATTTGAGCGACTGACAAGAAAAGAAGAACGAGACAGACAGGACAAGAAGGACGAACTTGACAGACAAGAAAGGGAACGACAGGCTGAACGAGACAGACAGGAAAGGAAAGAAGAACGTGACAGACAGGAAAGGAAAGACGAACGAGACAGACAGGAAAAGAAAGACGAACTTGACAGACAAGAAAGAGAACGTGACAGACAGGAAAAGAAAGACGAACGTGACAGACTAGACCGGAAGGAACAGGCGGATCGCGATCACCAGCTAGAGCTAGCTAGGCTACAGGCCGAGAAGGGTACGCTTAATCAGGCTAGCGCGCCGACGTTTGTTGCCGACCGTACGAGACTGCCGACGTTCGACGATGACAAGGACGAGCTCGACGACTTTTTACGCCGGTTTGAGCGCATTGCATCAGACCAGAAGTGGGAAGAGGCCACGTGGGCTAGCCGCCTTAGCACCTGCTTGAAAGGACGCGCATTGCAGCTCTACAACGCTTTGGATGACGACGAGGCGAGAGACTATCAGGCACTTAAGAAGGCGTTACTCCAGCGCTTCAACCTGACTGCGGAAGCCTACAGACGACGTCTGCGTAACAGCAAGAGACTGAGCGGCGAGCTGAGTCATCAGTTTGTGGCACGCCTTAATCTCTACCTGCGGCGCTGGGTGGAGATGGCCGAAAAGGACTGGACCGTCAACGACCTTGCCGACCTCATAGTCATGGAACAACTGATGTCCAGCCTGCGACCTGAGGTGGTGACCTTCGTGCAGGAGCACCAGCCCAAGACTACTCAGGAGGCAGCCGACTGGATCAGAGTGCACGAGGACGCCCAGGCGATCTCCGGCAAATCTTCAGGCTCACGGCCAGGAAAAACGGGAAATTCGGGTTCTTCAGGACCCAAGGACGGGAAGGACGATCAGGGACACAAGGGATCGAGTTCCAGAACTGACATCCAGTGTTACTACTGCAACAAGCGGGGCCACGTGAAGAAGGACTGCCACAAGAGACAGGCTGACCAGAAGGGCGTTCACTTCGTTGGCAGTGAGGAGTTCAGGGACGTCACGAGCTCATGCACCATCCCACAACTCTGCGTTCCGTGCTCCAGGAAACATTTCCAGCCCCACTGCAACGTCTACGTTAACGGAGTGAAGGGCGAAGGTCTGCGGGACACAGGGGCAGACATGATAGTGGTTCGGGCGAGTCTAGTTCCAGCTATGGCCTACACAGGAGACAGCATCAGGGTGAGAATGGCCGAGGCATCTCACGCTTACGACTTGAACACGGCAGTGATCAAGGTCGTAACCCCGTTGTTCACGGGGACCATTGTGGCCGTCGTCATGGACGATCCTCCATGCGACCTGCTCATTGGAAACCGGGTTCAGTTTGTGGACGGCGTCACCAGGGAGGTTCCCGTTTATCGGTCTCCCGACGTCATTTCAGTGCTCACGCGGGCACAGGCGGAGCGAGAGGACAAACCTCTCAAACCCCTACCTGCTGCACGAGCTGCCCTGGGGAACGTGACCCCCGCGCTTCTCGCGAAGGCTCAGGCATCTGATCCGACACTAGCGACTCCTCGGGAGCACGCGAAGTCGGGGAAGGTGAAGCTGAGCGGGAAGCATGGGAGGTCAAAGTTCCTCAGGGACAAGAAGTTGCTCTACCGTGAGTTCAGCAACAAGGAAGGTGCATTCAAACAGGTTGTCGTGCCTCGCGAGTTTCGCGAGGGTGTCATGGCAACGGCACACGACTCGATTCTGGGAGGTCATCTTGGTACCAAGAAGACCACGGATCGTGTCTGGCGCCACTTTTACTGGCCAGGCATCTGCACGGATGTCCGACGTTTCTGTGCGTCCTGCGATAAGTGCCAGAAGGTGGTTGCCAAAGGAAGGGTGAGGAAGGTCCCCTTAGAGAAGATGCCGCTCATCGACGAACCCTTTCGTCGGGTGGCAGTGGACATCATCGGGCCCATCTTGCCTGCGTCTGAGGACGGAAACAGATACATTTTGACCATGGTGGACTACGCTACTCGATACCCAGAGGCGATCCCTCTGAAATCGATTGAAGCCACGCGAGTAGCTGAGGCTCTGGTTACTATGTGGTCCCGGCTGGGAATTCCATCAGAGGTACTCACCGACAGAGGCACGCAGTTCACGGGAGGAGTGATGGCGGAGGCAGCACGACTGCTATCACTGGAGCAGCACTTCACCACTCCTTACCATGCTCAGTGCAACGGACTGGTGGAAAGGTTCAATGGCACCTTGAAGACCATGCTGAGGAAACTAGCTCAGGAGAAACCACGCACGTGGGACAGGTACATCCCAGCATTGCTCTTTGCATACCGCGAGGTTCCTCAGGAGAGCTTGGGTTTTTCCCCATTCGAGCTGTTGTACGGCAGACAGGTACGCGGTCCCATGGCTATCCTGCGTCAGGCTTGGACAGACGAAGAAGCTGACGAGGAGGTGCAGACGACAGCGACCTACATCGTAGAACTCAGGAACAGGATTGAAGAGACCTGCAAACTGGCTCAAGAGAACCTGGGAAGAGCAGCACAGCGTTATGCGCGAGGATTCGACCGCAAGGCACGGCCGCGCAGCTTCAAGATTGGAGAACGGGTGTTGCTACTTCTACCTGTCAAACACAACAAGCTACAACTGCAGTGGCAAGGACCTTTTGAGGTGACAGCGAGGGTGGGCCAGAACGACTACAGGATCATGATGCACGGGAAAGCACGCCTGTACCATGCCAACCTGCTGCGCGCCTACATAGAGAGGACAGCCTACGGGGAGAAGAACAAAGACCAGAAGAACAAAGACAAGAAGACAGAGAAGGTTGCAGTTATCAGGGGTGAAACGAGGGGTTGCTCGTTCTTGAGGACGACCTTTCTGTCTGGAAACAGACCATCAACCTCTGCAATATCTGCAGGTTGCAAGGTTGGCAAACGCCAGACTTATGCGCTGGGCGTTGATTCTCCAACCGTACCAATTCACGGTACGCGTCATTCCGGGCGCCAACAATGTTGGAGCTGACTTTCTCTCTCGGGCTGTAGAGGAGAACATGACTGTGAGCGAAACCGAGGTTTCGTCTTGAAGAGGGGAGGTGTGTCACGATCGGGTGACAGAGACCAAGAAAGCGTCACTCAGTGGAGTGCCTGTTCTGGGTCAATGTATGATAGAAAGCGCCTGTGCGTGATATTGGACACAGCAGAGTTTTTGCTGACAGTGCTCCCGAGCACGGATGTTTTGAAACGCACGAGCTTCACAGTGCAGGTTTCTGCTGTCATAGGGCTGACGGGTTTTTTTTCGCTGACAGCGCGCACGGGATTTTCAGGGATTGAGTTTCTCGTGTCTTTTTCCTGCTTGGGGAGGCAAAACTGTGTATAGCTGGACTGGTTTGGTGACAAGGTCAGTCACGTGTATTTGGCTAGGTGGTCTGTCAGAGACTCAAGGACGACACACTTGACACCCAGCGGCAGAAGGGGAAGGACCTAACACACAGTTACTAGAGTATGATGGTTTTTCACCGAGTATCATATTCGGCACTCTAGGGGAACTTCCACAAGTTATTCCTTTCCTCTGCCACGTATTTTGCTGAGGACAAGTCGTCACATTTCCTTCGTCGGCGATGGCTTTCGCATAAGGATTCGACAAGGGGTTCTGGACGTTTTGGGTCACTGTTGACGAACAGAGACTGCTCCAGGGAGGAGGCGGACTTTGCTTCCATTGAGAGTTACAATCATAGGCTTTTGAGGTAATAAATCATTATTTAACGCTGTTGATGAGTCTGTGTTGTGGAATGAAATACTCTCTGTTGTTCTTTCCAGGTTAGCGCATAATTTACTCTCTGTGACGCTAAAATACTAATCTGTATATGGTTTTTGCAGATAGGGAGAGAAGGACGGAAAATGGCTGTTGTGTTGTTGTAAAAAGTCAGTTTTGTGCAGGCCCACGTGCTCGATGAGATATTTAAAGATGACATGTTTTAAGGTGGTGGGTGAGGGGTAGCTGACATGTTTAGTGCACCGATGCTTTCTGTTTGCAGCCTTCCTTCGTTCGTTCGTTTCGTTCGTTCGTTACGTTCCCGTAACATCGGCACGGCTGACTCTGGCGGGAACTGTTGAGGCTACGCTAACCAGGAGACCGGCTAACCAGGAGACCGGCTAACCAGCGGACCGGCTAACCAGCGAACCGGCTAACCAGCGGACCGGCTAACCAGCGAACCGACTAACCAGCATACCGGCTAAGCAGCAGCAGCAGAGATAAAGCTAAGTGCACCATGTCGTACGCACCCCGTTGACCACCGTTGTCTTTTCGTATCTATGATTTCATTGGAGTAGTGACAACGTGGGGTGTGTGACCCCTGCACGAACTAGAGCTTTTCGAACAGAACATTCGCATTTAACTATATTTACACGGGTTCAGCGTGTTACTATAATTTTCTACATAGTACTGGCATTTTGTCAGTGAACACTGGTTTTTTACGTGTTGAGAACGTAAAAGGAACATATTTTGAGTGAAGGCTCGAGGGAGGTGGAGAGTTTATACATAAACAGGCGTCTGAAACTTATACTTTTGTTGACTCTATTTAATTGTATGCCTGCGAGAGTGGATCGTGGTGTGGTTAGTTAATTAGTAGTAATTAACCGGTTCATAATCACCTTGAGTGATATATTGAAACGTGACATACACCTACAATAGCAGAGACACTACACCTACAATAGCAGAGACACTACACCCACAATAGCAGAGACACTACACCTACAATAGCAGAGACACTACACCTACAATAGCAGAGACACTACACCCACAATAGCAGAGACACTACACCTACAATAGCAGAGACACTACACCCACAATAGCAGAGACACTACACCTACAATAGCAGAGACACTACACCTACAATAGCAGAGACACTACACCTACAATAGCAGAGACACTACACCTACAATAGCAGAGACACTACACCTACAATAGCAGAGACACTACACCTACAATAGCAGAAACACGACACTGAATATTTATGACACACATTTACAATTTCTTTCCCTTGATGAAGTCTCCAACGACGAGAGAAAAGACACAACTAGATGCAATAGCAGAAACACGTACCTACACTATACCTCACCAGAGTCAGCACAAAATGCATGCACTGCATGCCCGAGAAACTAAACATCATCCGACACAAATGCAAACCACATCATACCACCCTATCTGAGGGCATCTCTGTACTCTACCCTGATTTCAAGCGCGATCGTCAAGGTGCTATCTGCTACAGTTTCCCACGACATACGCGATCGTCAATGTGCTATCTGCTACAGTTTCCCACGACATACGCGATCGTCAATGTGCTATCTGCTACAGTTTCCCACGACATACGCGATCGTCAATGTGCTATCTGCTACAGTTTCCCACGACATACGCGATCGTCAATGTGCTATCTGCTACAGTTTCCCACGACATACGCGATCGTCAAGGTGCTATCTGCTACAGTTTCCCACGACATACGCACTGTAGTTCCAGACCTGCTCTTTTCTTTGTGAAGGCTATTCAGCTATTAAACACTGGTCTTTGTGAAGGCTATTCAGCTATTAAACACTGGTCTATTTACCGATTAAAACAAAACTATCCAGCAGCCTCTGTCCATAGACCTGAATGACACCTACACACATAACAGCGTCCACGCTGCACTGACCACGCCGAGACACGCAGGGCAATAACTGACCGCTCGGTTGACCGCTGTCCACTTCTCAAGGTGAGGGGGGGGTGAAGGAGCAAGGATCCCCGGGTCGCTGTCATTCACCAACAGCGCACGGGACAAGCCGGGGGCGGTGTCATTTTAATGCGGTCCACTCACAATCCTCCCGACGCGGCAACAACGGAAAGACAGGAGCTCGGACCATTGATAGCGGCAACAACGGTAAGACAGGAGCTCGGACCATTGATAGCGGCAACAACGGTAAGACAGGAGCTCGGACCATTGATAGCGGCAACAACGGAAAGACAGGAGCTCGGACCATTGATAGCGGCAACAACGGAAAGACAGGAGCTCGGACCATTGATAGCGGCAACAACGGTAAGACAGGAGCTCGGACCATTGATAGCGGCAACAACGAAAGACAGGAGCTCGGACCATTGATAGCGGCTGTGTCCGTTTATTGACCTACAGTAATACAGACTTGCAACAAGTCTTGCTACGCCGCTGTTGTGTGGTGTGTGTGTCGGAGAGTGTGTGTGAGTGTGAAGACGGCTGTCAGAGTTGGCGAGAATCAAATCGAGTCAGCACTGACAAACCCACCAACCTTACACCAGTCTTGGTTTAGTTTGGACTGAACCCGACAGAGATCACGAAGAACAGTGAACTTCAAAAGCCTGCAACACTGACAAATCCAGCCAACCTATGCCCCCCCCCCCTACCACCACCTCCCCCAACAGCGTCAGCCCCCCCCCCACATCCACATCCATTGGTCAGTGTATGTCCGAGATGTGGGCGGAAGGTGTGGTGATGTAACGGCCGCACCAGGAGGTACCCGGATGTCTACCTTGGCACTAATTAATGACCGCCAGGTCAAGTTCTCATTACAGGCGTGATCGTTGCGCATGGCTGCACTTCCCACTACAGCTATCTGCATAGTAAGACCGTGCGATGCCCTTTCCTTTGTCTCTGGAATCTGCGGCGAGAGAGGGACCATGGAAGTAACGTGTGAAGCAATTTCCGGAATTAATCCGTTCTGGGGCTAGTCATGTTGTAACACCAAATCAATCTCAAAACGTTCACACTTCTGAGTTTCCGTATGTGACGTCAGTCCCGGTCCCGCACGCGATATTTCCATATCCTCAGTTTATGTCATCTTTGCATTACCCCGAGTTTATTTTGCAAGATGTATGATATACAAAACAGGGTAATAACTTGATGGGACTATTCTTCACTGAAGCAGCCAGGGAGTGAGCCTTACAATTTCTAGTGCTGTTTCCTTCACCACTGAACAAGAACTCGGCTCAAGAAGTGGACTTGCAGAGAACAAAGTAAAAGATGTCAACCTCATTCAGAGCATCTAAGTCTTGCAAAGTAGTCTTCGGCTGCACACAGAGTGGTAAAAACCTGATTGATTTCTGCAGGCACAATAAAACAGGATCCGTCGATCAAACCACACCATTTTTTTCTGGCTGCTCAAAGTATCAACCCAAAACGTCGACGTGTCCATTCCTTGGAAGGCAAACAGTCATCCCGCCAAAAGTCGCCCAATGTAATCCCCAAGCAGGCAAGGCGACCCAAAAGTTTCCCCGTAACTACACTCTCATACTGAACGCTCAATGGCCGGTCGAGGGTCCAACATTTGCTCAGCAAATCCGGTAGCAAACAGCAGTACTCCAGTCCTCTCCGCTCAGATGGTGTAACGTGCCTGTTGGCTTTCCAGATTTATTCCCAACATGAACTGGGTGTTGCGATTTGGAGGTCTGTCCTGTCCTGTCCGACATAGATACGATGTTTATCACAAAGCGGAGTTACAGTCGTTGGCCTATTTCGTCGGTGGATGTATTGTACATGACTGTATTTGTGTCCTATCAGTAGAACCATACGTGGAAGGCCCACCTTAGATAGACGAAGAAACCCTTGCCACACTATTTCCCCATTTTGTTTCGACCAGCTTTTGTCAAACAACAACAACATGAAGCACGACAGAAGCAGTCCTCGAGCTCAGTCGTCGAGCTCAGTCGTCGAGCTCAGTCCTCGAGCTCACCTCGAGCTCAGTCCTCGAGCTCAGTCGTCGAGCTCAGTCCTCGAGCTCAGTCTTTAGTTTCATTGACATTTTTCAGGACATCGGGCGTGATTGTGACTACTAGAATTTGAGGAATTGAGATCGGAAGACGGAATTCAAATGTTTACTAGTTCGACCTTGCCCCCCTGCCCTTGTTCCGTCCCCTCCTTCACCATTCCCCTCCTTCACCATTCCCCTCCTTCACCATTCCTATCCGCACCTCACTCTGGAAAGCAGCAGTGATGACATGGAGCTGTGCAGTGATGACATGGAGCTGTGCAGTGATGACATGGAGCTGTGCAGTGATGACATGGAGCTGTGCAGTGATGACATGGAGCTGTGCAGTGATGACATGGAGCTGTGCAGTGATGACATGGAGCTGTGCAGTGATGACATGGAGCTGTGCAGTGATGACATGGAGCTGTGCAGTGATGACATGGAGCTGTGCAGTGATGACATGGAGCTGTGCAGTGATGACATGGAGCTGTGCAGTGATGACATGGAGCTGTGCAGTGATGACATGGAGCTGTGCAGTGATGACATGGAGCTGTGCAGTGATGGCATGGAGCTGTGCAGTGATGACATGGAGCTGTGCAGTGATGACATGGAGCTGTGCAGTGACGACATGGAGCTGTGCAGTGACGACATGGAGCTGTGCAGTGATGACATGGAGCTGTGCAGTGATGACATGGAGCTGTGCAGTGATGACATGGAGCTGTGCAGTGATGACATGGAGCTGTGCAGTGATGACATGGAGCTGTGCAGTGATGACATGGAGCTGTGCAGTGATGACATGGAGCTGTGCAGTGACGACATGGAGCTGTGCAGTGATGACATGGAGCTGTGCAGTGATGACATGGAGCTGTGCAGTGATGACATGGAGCTGTGCAGTGATGACATGGAGCTGTGCAGTGATGACATGGAGCTGTGCAGTGATGACATGGAGCTGTGCAGTGATGACATGGAGCTGTGCAGTGATGACATGGAGCTGTGCAGTGATGACATGGAGCTGTGCAGTGATGACATGGAGCTGTGCAGTGATGACATGGAGCTGTGCAGTGATGACATGGAGCTGTGCAGTGATGACATGGAGCTGTGCAGTGATGACATGGAGCTGTGCAGTGATGACATGGAGCTGTGCAGTGATGACATGGAGCTGTGCAGTGATGACATGGAGCTGTGCAGTGATGACATGGAGCTGTGCAGTGATGACATGGAGCTGTGCAGTGATGACATGGAGCTGTGCAGTGATGACATGGAGCTGTGCAGTGATGACATGGAGCTGTGCAGTGATGACATGGAGCTGTGCAGTGATGACATGGAGCTGTGCAGTGATGACATGGAGCTGTGCAGTGATGACATGGAGCTGTGCAGTGATGACATGGAGCTGTGCAGTGATGACATGGAGCTGTGCAGTGATGACATGGAGCTGTGCAGTGATGACATGGAGCTGTGCAGTGATGACATGGAGCTGTGCAGTGATGACATGGAGCTGTGCAGTGATGACATGGAGCTGTGCAGTGATGACATGGAGCTGTGCAGTGATGACATGGAGCTGTGCAGTGATGACATGGAGCTGTGCAGTGATGACATGGAGCTGTGCAGTGATGACATGGAGCTGTGCAGTGATGACATGGAGCTGTGCAGTGATGACATGGAGCTGTGCAGTGATGACATGGAGCTGTGCAGTGATGACATGGAGCTGTGCAGTGATGACATGGAGCTGTGCAGTGATGACATGGAGCTGTGCAGTGATGACATGGAGCTGTGCAGTGATGACATGGAGCTGTGCAGTGATGACATGGAGCTGTGCAGTGATGACATGGAGCTGTGCAGTGATGACATGGAGCTGTGCAGTGATGACATGGAGCTGTGCAGTGATGACATGGAGCTGTGCAGTGATGACATGGAGCTGTGCAGTGATGACATGGAGCTGTGCAGTGATGACATGGAGCTGTGCAGTGATGACATGGAGCTGTGCAGTGATGACATGGAGCTGTGCAGTGATGACATGGAGCTGTGCAGTGATGACATGGAGCTGTGCAGTGATGACATGGAGCTGTGCAGTGATGACATGGAGCTGTGCAGTGATGACATGGAGCTGTGCAGTGATGACATGGAGCTGTGCAGTGCATCTTATGTACAGTGTCCCCGCTGTGTTTACCTGCCGCTTTCTTTTGTTTTGTGTTTTGTTGTGGTCACCGCGGCGTGATGCGATCGGCTTACGCGTGCCTTGCACTGGTCATCAATCAACGCATTGCGCTTTTACCCCCCCCCTCCATTTCTGATTTAAATTCTAGTGAGATGTTTTATAACTATCGGCTTTACAAACAGACGTTTATGCTCGGTGAAAGTACTCCCACACAATTTGGGAATTATATTTTTGCGCTTTAGAACGCTAAACCACAAGTTACCAATTCAGACAGGAAGGTTTATAAATATAATACAGAAGGAACGAGTGTGTACAAAGTGCAATAATGGCGATATTGGTGATGAATTCCACTATGTGTTTAACTGCAGTTTCTTTAACGAATTAAGACAAAAATGTATCCCACTCAAGTATCGAAAAAATCCAAATGTAATAAAATTTCAACTTTTATTTTCAACAACAAATAAAAAAGTATTGTTAAATTTAATTCACTTGATAAAAGGTATTTCAAAAGAATTTTAAACAGGTGTTGATAGGGGAAAAAAACCACAGCACAAAACAAGAAAAAATAATGATTTAGACAGCAGATTGTGTTTTTTTAATTTTTTATATTTTTTATCAACGAGAACGATTATTTTGGACATTTGATTTCCACATTGTAAAACAAGTTATTTGATATTTTATTTTTACAACGGAGCGGGTTTGTGTGTATGTATTGAAGGAATAACCTGCATTCCTCTCTTTATTGGTCTTGTATTTTTGTATTTATTAATTTTTTTTTATTTTTTTTACTTTTCATGTACCCCCATGGGGTTCCCTGAACATAAAATTTGACTTGACTTTGACTTGACTTGACATTGCGCTTTTAGCCCCCCCCCCCCTCCCCCCACCCTGACCCTCCAACTCCCGATTGCCCCCTAAGGCTTTGTTCCCTCAATCAACTTCATTTTCATTGTGCAGTCAATCGCCTGTTTAGCTATTGATGTGAAATTCGTGCACTCTATTATATTACACCATTAAAATAGACAACGTGCCAGGGATCAAACGCCATGCAAAATAACGGCAAGATCTCACGTTGATGACTTTAACACTACAAGAAAACACAACAGAAACCAGTTTGGGTCAACTCTTCATTTCGTCAGCTTGTCGTCAATTCTTCATCAATATTTCGTCAGCTTGTCGTTAATTCTTCATCAATATTTCGTCAGCTTGTCGTTAATTGTTCAGGATAGTACGAGATAGACAACTGAAGTTGATGACTTGACTCAGTTTTTGCTAATCGTTAAGAATAACATTCAAGTATTTTGTTGACCGTGTTTTTCTGCTGCTTCCATCTTGGTTTTGTCTGTCAAAGACCACTTCTTCTTCTGCAACCGTTGTTTACAAAATCTCACGCTGATTATGAGTCATATATATGTCATGTACTGCACAGCTTAATAGCCCGACGGCGTCATCTTTAGCAGTCCAGTATTTACGCCTCATTGATTTTGACCGTTAAGATTTAAGGCCCTATTTTGAAAACAAGGCCTTATTTCTTTTAGGCCTTATTTCTTTTAGGCCTTATTTCTTTTAAGCCTTATTTTTCGGAGTTTTGACCCTTTGTGCCAAGGAGACAGTGTAAAGCTTCACAGTGTCCAGTACTTGTTTCTTTTCCGTCACTCTTGGTTATCCATCGAGTCTCTCAGTCCTGAAAGTAAGCTCTAAAATAGCGACCCCATCAACAAAGTGACGTATCTTCCCCAGCATGTGTGCCGTCATTACCTGTTACGCTTGACCTATTGTCATGATTGTGCAGTCACCCAATTCATCACATAATGTCCTTTTTCCAGCCTGTTTGCCATTTCCTCATCCGCTTCGTTTGCTGATATCCGCACTTCTTGCACGGTGACTGCTGTCTCTTTCACCTTGCTAGCAATTCAATCATTCGCTTCGCTTGCCACCGAATTGGTTTGGCTCGAGCTCCATCGAGCAATGACAAACATTGTCCAATTGACTGTGAAGTGACAACCAGGGTAGATGGCGAGTATTGATCAATTGCATGCACACACACACACACCACACACACACATACACACGCGCGCGCGCACGCACGCACGCACGCACCCAGGAACGTACACACAAACACGCACGAACACTTTCAAAATGGCCTACTGATTCGTATCGTTGCACACGTCCAATCCTGGCAAATGATGCAGTCTGCACTCTGTTCACACTGACTGATGTCACCCGACTGACTGATGTCACCCGACTGACTGATGTCACCCGACTGACTGATGTCACCCGACTGACTGATGTCACCCGACTGACTGATGTCACCCGACTGACTGATGTCACCCGATTGCCAAAACGACTCGAAACATCCAACCCTGTCACTTTGCACTTTGAAATGACACGATTACTGCGTCTAGGATAAGCGGGATACCGTGATGGATAAAGTCCACAGCTTTGTAGGATGACGTCTTGTTGACGTTTCGGTATAATTATCAATTATTAGACAACTCGCGCGGTATCTGTCCTAGCTACGCCTCCTGTCTCAGTAACGGCTTCCTGGCATTCCAACATCAATCCTGCGTCACTGTTAAATCCAACTTTGCAAAAGGAATAATCAAAAACCCAGAAAGGTATGCCATTGGAACGATACGTTCACTGATGTTGGACCCAGCGGTCTTCAGCGGACAGAGAGACAAACAACCACGTATAACACAAACTGAACTCATCCGACAAATTGACCAGCAGCTCGCTCGGAAGACATGCGCGAGACAATGACACGACAATGAGACAACGTTGTGAACACTTGATGTCCGTGGTTAACAAAGAACTGAAAACTCCAGTGGACAATTAATGTCAATACTTGTGTCGAGCAACGTTCAACAGCCCGCGTTCTGCCTCATCTACATGTCTGGAACACTCGCTGAAGCCATTGTAATGGCACGTGACTGAGCGTGGGGTCTGTATTCCACAGCCACTTCAGAGACGGCCATTTTCTTGAGGCCTCCTACTGCGACTTGTCTCCAAACACGAATTGTCAATTAAATCAACACCGCCCCCAGACTTGGGTGAAAAAAGCCCACCACACAAATTGTTCACTGAACAAACCTGGTTCGGATTCGTCATGTCAGGTCGTCCCTGCGGCAGAATTTAATGAGTTCCATCCCTAACCCGACTTAACCGCACAGACTCGCACACACACACACACACACACACACAGACACACACACACACACACACACACACACACACACACACACACACACACAGACACACACACACACAGACACACACACACACACACACCTCATTCCCTTCTTTAAAGAAGCACTATTTGGCCAATTGACGTTTTCGCGTAAAGCCGACCGCCGCCGGTTGAAAACTGACGATGTCTGTTTTGAGACTAAAGCCAGTAAAAGACTGGAGTCAAAATGAGCCGCACGACCTACTTTTAGAATAAAATCATCAGAACATGCAAAAAGACGGTCGAGGTTTGAAGTTGGCTGGCGTCATTTTGAAAACTGAGACTAAAAGTTCTGTAGTCTGAGGTCTTCTTTTAAAAGCGAACTTCTGCAAGGAAATTCTTCACTAGATGCCTCTTTTATTTTAGAACTGAAACAGTACCCTCCCCCCCCTCCCGCCTTTCAAGGCCTCCACCGATGTGAAATAGCTCGTGTTCAAAGGGATCGAGTCTGAAACCACATTTAAATTTACAGCCGTAATCGAAAGAAACTCCCGCAAACTTAAGACTGAAGAGGGAACACGAGGGATCTTTAAGGAAATCGGACACCGATTGACCTCACAGTTTTTTTGCCTGTGATATTTTCACCACAAGCTTAAACCAGGGATTATTACCACTTCCAAAATAGGTCCCGTGATTATAATTGATTCGACAGATACCCCATTCAATTACTCAACCCTCGTTTATCTGATTCTTGGCATGTCATCATATTCAAAATTCTGTATCAAAAAGTTTGTCCGATTGATTTTCCTGAAAAAAAAATTCACAGTAGTTTCAACACATTCTGAAATGATCACATACAAAATATTATCAAACTATTAGCGAAGTCGAATGTCGCTGTTATATATTTAACTAAGGTTTTCCACTGTCGGGATCTTATCATTCTTGTGTGAAAACGATGTCGGTTAGTATCTCGTTCACAGCTCATTATTCTGTCACTCCAAGTCAAGCATTTGAACTAAGAGATGTTTCCATCTGAAATAATTTGTTCCTCTGAAAGTCATAACCGTTTGTTATTTGATTTCGCACTTGCACCAGACCTCAGATTGTATCGATTTTTGTGTCTAGCGGAATTCCTCTATGTCGTGTAATCAAGACACGGATAGTCCAGCTTGATGCTGAGAGGTCAGCTGGGTCAATCCCTGTCTGAGAGGTCAGCTGAGAGGTCAGCTGGGTCAATCCCTGTCTGGCGCACACTGCAATGTTAATCCAGTCATACCGGGGCGGTTCTTCCGTGACTTCAAGTCGAAAGAAGGCAACTGCGCTGTTCGTAATGGTGAATGTATAAGTCGTGATTTCCATTATTCTCCATTCTGCTATTTCTTCACGCCCCCAGTCTAGACCTCTACCTCCTCCTCCACATAAAACCCAGCTTTCCTGGTTTGACGAGAGGGCGCAGTGCGCAGTACAGTGACCCCTGGATGCGCTGGTCAGACCATAAGAGTCTTCTGGGACACGGAGCTGTCTTTATATTATGGCCATCATCTCGCGCCAGAAGCACCAGTACATTATTCTGTATCCTTTCTGGCTTTGGCGTCGCACTTTGACAAATAATCAGGCGCTATTTGCTATTCCAGTGTCACCCATCAATCGAGCTTTGCCGAAATTATAGGATGACTGTCAATGCTTTATACGCAGAGATGTTGTACAGATTTGTTGTCTTTGGCAAATTTTCTGAAACGGTTAGTCCTTGACCTTTTCCTCTTCTACCAAAATGATGGCAAATCCTTCAGGGATTTAAAAAAAAGTGTCAGCGTTTTGCCGACTACTGACACTGACCAAACACCATCCCTGACTGTAGTGCCCCTAAGCGCTCCATGTAGACCAATGGAATCCCGGGAGACACGGATCATCGGCCGTCTTTATGGACATCGTGTCGTGCCACAAACACCACGCAGTACATCATTCTGCATCCTTCCTTACTTCTCCGCCGCACTGAAGTCTGGTGCGGCACTTTGACAGAGTATCAGGCGCCATTTGCAATTCAAATATGCCATCACAAAGTCGGTTCTAAGCCAGCTTCCTTACCATTGTTACTATACGTTATTTGTATTTTTGACCAAAATACGACATTTTACACAGATCGAGACAGTCAGTGTCCCTCCGAGGCCGCGCTAGCGGTCGAGGTGAACAATGACTGTCGAGATCTGTGTACAATGTCGTATTTTGATCAAAAATACAAATAACATTTATGTATCGATCGACTCTGGTTAGAATTCCTTTAATTTTTATGATTGAACGCACACAAACATGCACTATTCTGAAGTCTCGGCTGGCAGCCTAAATATGAAGTTTTTTCGGCCTCTGACGTCACATGGCTCAAACAAGGGAAATCCAGGGTTCAATCAAAACATTATAAGATGTTTGATGGCTTGTTGACAGACCAGCTTTTTTGTTAGTCCGAGGGGGAGCATATCGTCTTTTGTTTCATATTTATTGACCGCTTCGGCCTTGGTCAATAAACGCCGATGAATCCCGGAGCGTTTCTATTGGGTTTGCTTTTGATTATCCATGTATAACCTGCTTCCTGCAACTATGGTAACCGGGGATTTATTGCCTGGGGAACATGAGATTTATTTCCCAGGTGCTTGTGAATGAAAACTCGTGAAAATGATGACAAAATACTTTGCTGTGTTCATCAGAGATATATGTTAGAGAATTATTGGTCCACACATTGGTTTGAACTAACCTGTTAGGCAAAACTTGGCAGTTCTTGTTTTTTGCGTGGGGGTTAACAATCATGTATGATCAGCAGTGATCCTATGTGGTCCTGTACTCCCGTGGTGACCACCTCACATATCAGCCCTCAATATCCTTTTTACAGAAACGCTTCGTTGATATCACTCTGAAGACAATACGACTGCCTAAATGACGGGGTGGGGGGGGGGGGGGGGGAGGGGGGACCCTGTGTTTGTAATCTTCCCATTTTAACAGTCGCTTTCTCGGTCACGAGTGTTGAGCGCAGATATATGACCAACAACATCGACACGAAGTTTAGTTACACATAAAGATGTGAAAATAAAAACAAAACCAAGAAACAGACAATCCAAAGATGGATGTGACACAGCATTCCTGCATTCATGCCCTTGTTCCGACCTGTTTTCATCAAAGCCCTATTTGTACAAAGTCACATTCCTGTCCAACGCGTGGCAAATTGAACTGATATCACGTTCGTTCGGCCTAGTGCTAGGAATTCGCACAGCGAAGCGATAAGCTTTATCTCGCTCCGATTTGAAATCCATTCGCAGAAAATCACTCTTAAAGCGGCACTGTCCGCCGATACTGACAGAACAGCCACAGCCGGGGGGCCCGGTAGCTCAGTTGGTAGAGCACTGGACTTGTGATCGGAAGGTCGCAGGTTCGAATTCGGGCCGGGACGGACACGGGTCAACTTTATGTGCAGACCCAGAGACGGAAGCCATGTCCCACCCCCGTGTCATCACAATGGCACGTAAAAGACCTTGGTCATTCTGCCATAAGTGCAGGTGGCTGAATACACCTAAACACGCAGACACCTGGGTAGCGCGACTCGGTTGCTGCTAGCTTTCCACTGGGAGGAAGCGACCCGAATTTCCCAGCGATGGGACAAAAAAGTAATGAAATGAAATGAAATGAAAAGAAATGAAAAATTAAGAGACGAAGAGTTGTTCTTTTAAGCTAACACACACATTTTCATTTTCTTGAAGTTGTGCAATATGAGTTTGTGAAACGCGCCATAAATCTAGAGGATGTATCGGTTTAAAATTAACACTTTTGTGGTACAGAGCTATCTGAACACAGCAATTCTTCTTTGTGCCTCCGATATATGAAAACGGCTGGGCATATGGCAATTCAAACACCAAAATACACACACAAAACGTCAACCATTCAATCATGATCCATTCTGCTCAAATGTGATTGCATTTTGACCAAAGAACCACGTAGACCAAAGAACCACGTAGACCAAAGAACCACGTAGACCAAAGAACCACGTAGACCAAAGAACCACGTAGACCAAAGAACCACGTAGACCAAAGAACCACGTAGACCAACAGCCCTGTAATGCCCTTTTCATAATTGCTGACTCGGCGATTCTCATCAACTAAGCGTTCAAAGAGGACAATTATTTAAAGCCTACAACAAACACTACACACTACCTCACACTGTTTGAACGAGAGAGGGCGGAGCGGTGGCGCTTAACTGACTGAAACCACTCGAAAACTACTGTTTGCTGAAAGTGCGAAATCCTTGCAACTTCTGCGAAAACATGCATGGTGTAATTTATACGGTTAAAACAAACAGTGTGGACTGAAGTCCTTATGACTACAATCTCTGTTAGACATTATTCGGCGTAATTTAGATGATTTAAGCAAGCTTTTTTCTCAAAAAAATCGAAAAAGAGAATTTGCTGCACTCCACGAGTTTCTGTACCTCGACATTACATACTACATCGTGGTGTTTGGACGATTGAAACAAAACGTGTTTGCTGCAAACTGCTGTCCTCGTAACCTCCATATTAAACTACACGGTGTGGCTTAACTGATTAACACGGTGTGGCTTAACTGATTAAAGACATTTGTGGTATTCATTTCCGTTTTTTCCAAATTGAAGTAACTTGACACGTGTACATGTTGCGGCGGGACACAAGATAAGCCTTAACAATTTCCGACGCTGTTCGCCTATTCGTGGGCCCAGATTTAGACAAAGATAGCGTTGTCGTACTGTCCCGTGTGATCTGTTCTCACATCGTACCCCTACACACACCCAGCATGCTCGCACACACACACACACACACACACACACACACACACACACACACACACACATATTTGCACACACACACACACACACACACACACACACACACATACTCTCTCTCTCTCTCTCTAGTCTCTCTCTCTCTAGTCTCTCTCTCTCTCACTCTCTAGTCTCTCTCTCTCTCTCTCTCTAGTCTCTCTCTCTCTCTCTCTCTCTAGTCTCTCTCTCTCTCTCTCTCTAGTCTCTCTCTCTCTAGTCTCTCTCTCTCTCTCTCTCTCTCTCTCTCTCTCTCTCTCTCTCTCTCTTTCCTTTAACCACAACACCGGCGACAGATATTTTATTCATGATAAATTATGCCCTTGCCCCTACCCCCCCCCCCCCACCCCCCCACCCCGAGATCAAAGCATACTATTCTGAGCTGCTTAATACTGTTTATATTCCATTATGCCTGACACGCCACCACACAAGAACCTGAAGGCGCAGTGTAGGCCTACTTCCTATCTACCTTTGTGTACCTATCTCGTCCCTCGCTTGTCTTTTATGTGTCCCTTCTTTAGTCCAGTGTCAGCTCATCTTGTGCACGCCACAGTGGTTGACTGAATTCCATTACATTACACACTCACATCATACTCTCTTGACACGCAAACAAGGAAGCCTCTATTAACATGATATTTAATACATTTTTCTCGTGTCTTGTCGTGTTTTATCATGTACTCATCAGAACACGCCGCGGACGTGTGTGTGTGTGTGAGAGTGTGTGTGTGTGTGCGTGTGATTTTGCTATTGTACATCGCCGTGAGCTCTGATGAGAAGGGGAGATTGATAAGTGTTCATTATTCTGATCACAAAGCGCGCGGACTAATTTGACACCTGAGAGATTTGAATGTCCTCGTACAACCTCCATCCAGAAACAATTGATAAAATAAAGCAAACGTTTCTACCTTAGTTATTATACGAGAATTATTTCCCCATTTTTTCGTGCTTAACGATGCTTTGACTAAATAAGAAAAAGTGTCCGTCCCCCCTGTTACAACGCTACCACACTGTACTCCGTCCAGTTGAAAACTGACATCCACACACCGGTGAGCTTCTACTTGAAGCTATACGTATATTTAAATATTATGCATTCACCTTTTTTGTCGTTGCCATGCACAGCTCACACAACTTGAAAGAAAAGAGCGAATACCGATGCACAAATAGACTATATCAAATGCTCCTTTCTTCTCCAAATGGAGTTCGACTTTAAACACAGATGATGAGCTTCGTCCTCAAGCTATGTGCATCCCAAGCTTCGTCCTCAAGCTATGTGCATCCCAAGCTTCGTCCTCAAGCTATGTGCATCCCAAGCTTCGTCCTCAAGCTATGTGCATCCCAAGCTTCGTCCTCAAGCTATGTGCATCCCAAGCTTCGTCCTCAAGCTATGTGCATCCCAAGCTTCGTCCTCAAGCTATGTGCATCCCAAGCTTCGTCCTCAAGCTATGTGCATCCCAAGCTTCGTCCTCAAGCTAAGTGCATCCCAAGCTTCGTCCTCAAGCTATGTGCATCCCAAGCTTCGTCCTCAAGCTATGTGCATCCCAAGCTTCGTCCTCAAGCTATGTGCATCCCAAGCTTCGTCCTCAAGCTATGTGCATCCCAAGCTTCGTCCTCAAGCTATGTGCATCCCAAGCTTCGTCCTCAAGCTATGTGCATCCCAAGCTTCGTCCTCAAGCTATGTGCATCCCAAGCTTCGTCCTCAAGCTATGTGCATCCCAAAACTGACCGATGCACAAATACACTATTTCAATGCTCCTTACTACTCCAAATGAATACTGACTTGAACACACAGATGAGCTTCTTCCTCAAGCTATTTGCATACCTCAGGAGCAACAAACCGATGCACACATTTCCTTAAAGCCATATGTACTCGATGACTATACACGCTAGTTGCTTTACCAACAGCTGGAGACATGCTAAATTAAGTTCCCTGCAAAATATTGTGGTCTAGGACCCCTTCAATGTTGAGATATGTTAAACAAACTATAAAGCAGAAGCAGAAGCTCTCATGCAGGCCGCCTCCTTGGTTCAGGACTCCGCAGACCCTTGCTACCAAGTTGTCTT
>NC_090247.1:77112383-77122383 GCF_037325665.1 Littorina saxatilis
CCGGACACGCTCCATGCTTTCCCCTCGTCCACCGCACCGGACATGCTCCATGCTTTCCCCTTGTCCACCGCACCGGACACGCTCCATGCTTTCCTCTCGTCCACCGCACCGGACACGCTCCATGCTTTCCCCTCGTCCACCGCACCGGACACGCTCCATGCTTTCCCCTCGTCAACCGCACCGGACACGCTCCATGCTTTCACCTCGTCCACCGCACCAGACACGCTCCATGCTTTCCCCTCGTCCACCGCTCCGGACACGCTCCATGCTTTCCCCTCGTCCACCGCACCAGACACGCTCCATGCTTTCCCCTCGTCCACCGCACCGGACAGGCTCCATGCTTTCCCCTCGTCCACCGCACCGGACACGCTCCATGCTTTCCCCTTGTCCACCGCACCGGACACGCTCCATGCTTTCCCCTTGTCCACCGCACCGGACACGCTCCATGCTTTCCTCTCGTCCACCGCACTGGACACGCTCCATGCTTTCCCCTCGTCCACCGCACCGGACACGCTCCATGCTTTCCCTTCGTCAACCGCACCGGACACGCTCCATGCTTTCCCCCCGTCCACCGCACCGGACACGCTCCATGCTTTCCCCCCGTCCACCGCACCAGACACGCTCCATGCTTTCCCCTCGTCCACCGCACCGGACACGCTCCATGCTTTCACCTCGTCCACCGCATCGAACACGCTCCATGCTTTCCCCCCGTCCACCGCACCGGACACGCTCCATGCTTTCCCCCCGTCCACCGCACCAGACACGCTCCATGCTTTCCCCTCGTCCACCGCACCGGACACGCTCCATGCTTTCCCCCCGTCCACCGCACCAGACACGCTCCATGCTTTCCCCCCGTCCACCGCACCGGACACGCTCCATGCTTTCCCCCCGTCCACCGCACCAGACACGCTCCATGCTTTCCCCTCGTCCACCGCACCGGACACGCTCCATGCTTTCACCTCGTCCACCGCATCGAACACGCTCCATGCTTTCCCCCCGTCCACCGCACCGGACACGCTCCATGCTTTCCCCCCGTCCACCGCACCAGACACGCTCCATGCTTTCCCCTCGTCCACCGCACCGGACACGCTCCATGCTTTCACCTCGTCCACCGCATCGAACACGCTCCATGCTTTCCCGCCGTCCACCGCACCGGACACGCTCAATGCTTTCCCCTCGTTCACCGCACCGGACACGCTCCATGCTTTCCCCCCGTCCACCTCCATGCTTTCCCCTCGTCCACCGCACCGGACACGCTCCATGCTTTCCCCTCGTCCACCGCACCGGACATGCTCCATGCTTTCCCCTTGTCCACCGCACCGGACACGCTCCATGCTTTCCTCTCGTCCACCGCACCGGACACGCTCCATGCTTTCCCCTCGTCCACCGCACCGGACACGCTCCATGCTTTCCCCTCGTCAACCGCACCGGACACGCTCCATGCTTTCACCTCGTCCACCGCACCAGACACGCTCCATGCTTTCCCCTCGTCCACCGCTCCGGACACGCTCCATGCTTTCCCCTCGTCCACCGCACCAGACACGCTCCATGCTTTCCCCTCGTCCACCGCACCGGACAGGCTCCATGCTTTCCCCTCGTCCACCGCACCGGACACGCTCCATGCTTTCCCCTTGTCCACCGCACCGGACACGCTCCATGCTTTCCCTTGTCCACCGCACTGGACACGCTCCATGCTTTCCTCTCGTCCACCGCACTGGACACGCTCCATGCTTTCCCCTCGTCCACCGCACCGGACACGCTCCATGCTTTCCCTTCGTCAACCGCACCGGACACGCTCCATGCTTTCCCCCCGTCCACCGCACCGGACACGCTCCATGCTTTCCCCCCGTCCACCGCACCAGACACGCTCCATGCTTTCCCCTCGTCCACCGCACCGGACACGCTCCATGCTTTCACCTCATCCACCGCATCGAACACGCTCCATGCTTTCCCCCCGTCCACCGCACCGGACACGCTCCATGCTTTCCCCCCGTCCACCGCACCAGACACGCTCCATGCTTTCCCCTCGTCCACCGCACCGGACACGCTCCATGCTTTCCCCCCGTCCACCGCACCAGACACGCTCCATGCTTTCCCCCCGTCCACCGCACCGGACACGCTCCATGCTTTCCCCCCGTCCACCGCACCAGACACGCTCCATGCTTTCCCCTCGTCCACCGCACCGGACACGCTCCATGCTTTCACCTCGTCCACCGCATCGAACACGCTCCATGCTTTCCCCCCATCCACCGCACCGGACACGCTCCATGCTTTCCCCCCGTCCACCGCACCAGACACGCTCCATGCTTTCCCCTCGTCCACCGCACCAGACACGCTCCATGCTTTCACCTCGTCCACCGCATCGAACACGCTCCATGCTTTCCCCCCGTCCACCGCACCGGACACGCTCCATGCTTTCCCCCCGTCCACCGCACCAGACACGCTCCATGCTTTCCCCTCGTCCACCGCACCGGACACGCTCCATGCTTTCCCCTCGTCCAACGCACCAGACACGCTCCATGCTTTCCCCCCGTCCACCGCACCAGACACGCTCCATGCTTTCCCCCCGTCCACCGCACCAGACACGCTCCATGCTTTCCCCCCGTCCACCGCACCAGACACGCTCCATGCTTTCCCCCCGTCCACCGCACCGGACACGCTCCATGCTTTCCCCCCGTCCACCGCACCAGACACGCTCCATGCTTTCCCCTCGTCCACCGCACCGGACACGCTCCATGCTTTCCCCTCGTCCACCGCACCGGACACGCTCCATGCTTTCCCCTCGTCCACCGCACCGGACACGCTCCATGCTTTCCCCTCGTCCACCGCACCGGACACGCTCCATGCTTTCCCCTCGTCCACCTCCATGCTTTCCCCTCGTCCACCTCCATGCTTTCCCCTCGTCCACCGCACCGGACACGCTCCATGCTTTCCCCTCGTCCACCTCCATGCTTTCCCCTCGTCCACCTCCATGCTTTCCCCTCGTCCACCTCCATGCTTTCCCCTCGTCCACCTCCATGCTTTCCCCTCGTCCACCTCCATGCTTTCCCCTCGTCCACCTCCATGCTTTCCCCTCGTCCACCTCCATGCTTTCCCCTCGTCCACCTCCATGCTTTCCCCTCGTCCACCTCCATGCTTTCCCCTCGTCCACCTCCATGCTTTCCCCCCGTCCACCTCCATGCTTTCCCCTCGTCCACCTCCATGCTTTCCCCCCGTCCACCTCCATGCTTTCCCCTCGTCCACCTCCATGCTTTCCCCTCGTCCACCTCCATGCTTTCCCCTCGTCCACCTCCATGCTTTCCCCTCGTCCACCTCCATGCTTTCCCCTCGTCCACCGCACCGGACACGCTCCATGCTTTCCCCTCGTCCACCACACCGGACACGCTCCATGCTTTCCCCCCGTCCACCTCCATGCTTTCCCCTCGTCCACCTCCATGCTTTCCCCTCGTTCACCTCCATGCTTTCCCCTCGTCCACCTCCATGCTTTCCCCTCGTCCACCTCCATGCTTTCCCCTCGTTCACCTCCATGCTTTCCCCTCGTCCACCGCACCGGACACGCTCCATGCTTTCCCCTCGTCCACCGCACCGGACACGCTCCATGCTTTCCCCTCGTCCACCGCACCGGACACGCTCCATGCTTTCCCCCCGTCCACCGCACCGGACACGCTCCATGCTTTCCCCCCGTCCACCGCACCGGACACGCTCCATGCTTTCCCCTCGTCCACCGCACCGGACACGCTCCATGCTTTCCCCTCGTCCACCGCACCGGACACGCTCCATGCTTTCCCCCCGTCCACCGCACCGGACACGCTCCATGCTTTCCCCTCGTCCACCGCACCGGACACGCTCCATGCTTTCCCCTCGTCCACCGCACCGGACACGCTCCATGCTTTTCCTCGTCCACCTCCATGCTTTCCCCCCGTCCACCGCACCGGACACGCTCCATGCTTTCCCCTCGTCCACCGCACCGGACACGCTCCATGCTTTCCCCTCGTCCACCGCACCGGACACGCTCCATGCTTTCCCCCCGTCCACCGCACCGGACACGCTCCATGCTTTCCCCTCGTCCACCGCACCGGACACGCTCCATGCTTTCCCCCCGTCCACCGCACCGGACACGCTCCATGCTTTCCCTCGTCCACCTCCATGCTTTCCCCCCGTCCACCGCACCGGACACGCTCCATGCTTTCCCCCCGTCCACCGCACCGGACACGCTCCATGCTTTCCCCTCGTACACCGCACTGGACACGCTCCATGCTTTCCCCTCGTCCACCGCACTGGACACGCTCCAT
Organism: Littorina saxatilis; assembly: GCF_037325665.1. Classification (NCBI taxonomy): domain Eukaryota; kingdom Metazoa; phylum Mollusca; class Gastropoda; order Littorinimorpha; family Littorinidae; genus Littorina; species Littorina saxatilis. The sequence goes on from NC_090247.1 coordinate 77,116,676, forward strand.
GCTTTCCCCTCGTCCACCGCACCGGACACGCTCCATGCTTTCCCCTCGTACACCGCACTGGACACGCTCCATGCTTTCCCCTCGTCCACCGCACTGGACACGCTCCATGCTTTCCCCTCGTCCACCGCACCGGACACGCTCCATGCTTTCCCCTCGTCCACCGCACCGGACACGCTCCATGCTTTCCCCTCGTCCACCGCACCGGACACGCTCCATGCTTTCCCCCCGTCCACCGCACCGGACACGCTCCATGCTTTCCCCTCGTCCACCGCACCGGACACGCTCCATGCTTTCCCCTCGTCCACCGCACCGGACACGCTCCATGCTTTCCCCTCGTCCACCGCACCGGACACGCTCCATGCTTTCCCCTCGTCCACCGCACCGGACACGCTCCATGCTTTCCCCTCGTCCACCGCACCGGACACGCTCCATGCTTTCCCCTCGTCCACCGCACCGGACACGCTCCATGCTTTCCCCTCGTCCACCGCACCGGACACGCTCCATGCTTTCCCCTCGTCCACCGCACCGGACACGCTCCATGCTTTCCCCTCGTCCACCGCACCGGACACGCTCCATGCTTTCCCCTCGTCCACCGCACCGGACACGCTCCATGCTTTCCCCTCGTCCACCGCACCGGACACGCTCCATGCTTTCCCCTCGTCCACCGCACCGGACACGCTCCATGCTTTCCCCCCCCACCACACCGGACATGCTCCATGCTTTCCCCTCGTCCACCGCACCGGACACGCTCCATGCTTTCCCCCCCACCGCACCGGACACGCTCCATGCTTTCCCCTCGTCCACCGCACCGGACACGCTCCATGCTTTCCCCTCGTCCACCGCACCGGACACGCTCCATGCTTTCCCCTCGTCCACCGCACCAGACACGCTCCATGCTTTCCCCTCGTCCACCGCACCGGACACGCTCCATGCTTTCCCCTCGTCCACCGCATCGAACACGCTCCATGCTTTCCCCTCGTCCACCGCACCGGACACGCTCCATGCTTTCCCCCCCCACCGCACCGGACACGCTCCATGCTTTCCCCTCGTCCACCGAACCGGACACGCTCCATGCTTTCCCCTCGTCCACCGCACCGGACACGCTCCATGCTTTCCCCTCGTCCACCGCACCGGACACGCTCCATGCTTTCCCCTCTTCCACCGAACCGGACACGCTCCATGCTTTCCCCTCGTCCACCGCACCGGACACGCTCCATGCTTTCCCCTCGTCCACCGCACCGGACACGCTCCATGCTTTCCCCTCGTGTACCATCCCTCTTCTCCGCGCACCCCCCATCCCCAGGTACACATCCCCCCTCTGCACCGGACACGCTCCATGCTTTCCCCTCGTACACCATCCCTCTTCTCCGCGCACCCCCCATCCCCAGGTACACATCCCCCCTCTGCACCGGACACGCTCCATGCTTTCCCCTCGTCCACCATCCCTCTTATCCGCGCACCCCCCATCCCCAGGTACACATCCCCCGCCTTTCTCACCTGTGTGTGTGTGTGTGTGTGTGTGTCTGTGTGTGAGCGTGCGTGCGTGCGTGCGCACGTGCGTGTGTCTCTCTGTGTGTGTATGTGTGTGTGAGAGAGAGACAGAGAGAGAGAGAGAGAGAGAGAGATAGAGAGAGAGAGATAGATAGAGAGAGATAGATAGAGAGAGGGAGAGAGAGCGAGAGAGAGAGAGAAATAGAGAGATACAGAGACAGAGATAAGAGAGAGACAGACAGTCAGTCACACAGATAGTACTAGACATAGAGACAGATAGACAAAGAGCAGAGAGACAGAGAAAAAATTAATGGTTTGACTGACCCAATGTTTGTTTTGGCCTGCAAACAGATTCGTGCAACAATATTGAAACTGCTTCCAACGGCTTTCTATTATTCATGTCAATGCATCAGAACACCGGGTTAAAAGGTGCTTTTCTTTCACGGATCACGCACACTGCAGCAACACGCGCACACACAAAAACGCTCAGGCACGCATTCACGCACACAAGCAAACTGACAAGCACGCACGCACGCACTCAACGCACACACGCACATACCGTAAACATACCGTACACATACACAAACACACACCGACACACCCTGAGGCACGCCCGCATGCGGACACACATGCGCAAACACACTTATAAACAGACAGACAGACAGACAGACAGACAGAAATGTCAGAGAGCAATATGAGCCAGGTCCAAGTCAGACTGCCTTAGCTACAAGCTCCTGTGGCCTCAGCAAGCCCTTCTGGTCAGGTAGGATGAACATTTCTCTTATACTTTGGCCAAATCGTGAATGCACAGAACAGACAGGCAAGAGAGAAGTGGGGCATTTCTGTATTGTTCTTTTTTCTCTCATTTTTTTTCATGTACCCCCATGGGGTTTCCTGAAAATAAGTTCTTTGCCTTGCCTTGCGTGTATTACACACCAGCACGACGTGTCAGCCAGCACGACGCGTGTATTACACACCAGCACGACGTGTCGGCCAGCACGACGCGTGTATTACACACCAGCACGACGTGTCAGCCCGCACGACGCGTGTATTACACACCAGCACGACGTGTCGGCCAGCACGACGCGTGTATTACACACCAGCACGACGTGTCAGCCAGCACGACGCGTGTATTACACACCAGCACGACGTGTCAGCCAGCACGACGCGTGTATTACACACCAGCACGACGTGTCAGCCCGCACGACGCGTGTATTACACACCAGCACGACGTGTCAGCCAGCACGACGCGTGTATTACACACCAGCACGACGTGTCGGCCAGCATCACCCATCACATTCCATGTCAGCACACCTTGGACTTTCTTCTTGCACTTTGCATAGCAAGCACCTGGCTGTTTGATCTGTGTCCAAGATGAGGGATGACCGTAGCACAGGTAAAAACCATGGCCATACCTGAGACGGTAAGCCGAATCTTTAACATGTGAAGGACTGTGCGTTTAACATTTCTATTCTTGCTTCGTTCATATAAATGAATGTGTAATGTTTGAAAACAGACTTATCGAGAACGTTTGAGCACAAACCGAAACTTTTCTGAATCTTCACCTGCCCATGAGATCAATATCTGATTTCGCTGCGCTGACGTCATTCAATTTGTAAAACGTAATACCCCCTCTGGCGTTAGTTTGCCAAGGTGATCCCATGGCCGGGTGACATGTGTCGAGCTGTTCAGACCTGTGGGTCAGGGTGCCCTGATCTGAGGACACAACACTCACAGCCATTTTTCTTCAGCCAAAAAAACCCACGTCATCTACGGATCAAGAGTTAAGTGCTTTTCGATGTTGAGAGAGAGAGAGAGAACGAACGAACGAACCAACGAACCAACTTTATTTTTCGAGGGTAATGGAGTAGATACAGCAAAGATCTTTTTTCATCCAGCCCTCGCCCAAGAGGGAATTAACTAACCAGTGCATAATATTAAAGCAGAAGAAGAAGCAAAGCAAAAACATAAAAACATGGTTATTAAATCAGACAAAGAGGAAAAAAAAATGTTCATAGCATACATGGTCATTGGTAATGGTATACATTAAAACACACACTTTGACACACACGGTCACATGCACACAGACACACACAGACATACATGCACATACAGACACACACGCACACAGACACACGCACACACACATACACACACACACACACACACACACACACACACACACACACACGCACGCACGCACACACACACACACACACACACACACATACACATTGTACACATAATCATTAAAAAAAAAACTTAACTGAAATGAAATATACAAGTAGATCTTCATGTACTTATCAAACAGCAGTACCTGATCGAGGCATTAAGTGCCACACGACGATGAAAGCATATACAAAAAAGTATGTCTTCTAAAACTGGCAACAGAAAGTGGCTGTCTGAGAGAGACTGGTAAACCATTCCACAGAAATGGACCTGAATATGCCAGACTAGTTTTATACAAGTCAATTCTAGGGAGGGGAACATTTAGTTTCTTCGTGCGGCTTGATGAAGTCTCAGTTAATAATATTCTTTTAGTTAAATAGTCTGGTACACGTCCAAGAACTATTTTATGCATAAACCTTGCCTTGTTAAACGCTAGTCTGGATGAAAGTGGAAGAATTTCAGCTTTTTTGTAGTCATGATTAGAGAGGGTGCTGTTTTTCAGCAGAACAACTTTTACTCCGCGTCTGTGCAAAGATTTTAGGGGTCTTAAAGCTGCATCACTTGCAGAATCCCAAAGGGTTGATGCATAGTCTATTCCAGACTGCACATGCGCTTGAAAAAATGTTCTGCGCGCATCAAAATTTAGAAAATGTTTAATCTTTGCAGACTGATGAACTTTTTTTGCTGTAGATTTACATAAGTTACTTACATGAGGGCCCCATGTTAGATTGTTGTCAATAGTTACACCCAAAATTGTGTGTTCACTAACCTCGTTTATCAGCTGACTATCAACAGAAATGCACTTCTTTGGTTCCGACATGACTTGTCGTTTTTGACGCGTAGTAATTAGCATATACTTTGTTTTTTCTGGATTGAGAGACATGTGGTTTAAATGCGTCCATTCTACAGCATCATCGACACACTTCTGAAGCGTGTCGACTACCGAAGTAATATCATCACCTGAGGTATGAATAGTAGTATCATCAGCTAGCATATCACACTGTCCAGAGGATATGTGTAATGGTAAGTCATTGATGTAGACAGAAAATAATAAAGGTCCGAGGACCGAGCCTTGTGGGACCCCATATAAAATTGGCATTGCTTCAGAGCTCGAACTGTTAAAGGTAACTTTTTGTGTTCTTCCCGACAAAAAAGAGGCTATAAAAGTCTGTGTGGGCTGTGGTAGTCTATAAACGGAAAGTTTCCGCAAAAGGAGGGCGTGATCAATAACATCAAATGCCTTTGCAAAGTCCATAAACAGTGCTCCACATAACTTATTAGAGTTGATTTTTGATAACCAAGAGTCCACCAGTTCTGTCAGTGCCGTATGGCACGAGTGTTTAGGTCTAAAACCAGACTGAGTTTCATGAAACAAATTGTTTGATGTAAAGTATATCATAATATGGTCATTGACATGTTTTTCCAGTAGTTTTGACAATACTGGTAAAACGGAAATCGGTCTAAAATTTGAGGGATCTGTTTTATCACCTGCCTTAAAGAGGGGGATCACTTTAGCTTCCTTGAAAGCTTTGGGATAAACACTTTTTTCAATACAGAGATTGTAAATATACGTTAGAGATTCCGCTATATGTGGGGCTGATAATCTAAGAATTTTGCTGTCTATTTCATCAGTTCCCTTTGTGCTACTTTCTTTCAAGTGAGTTAGAGAATTATATACTTTGGAGACTGACAAAAAAGGTATAACTTGTGCCTCGTATTTAATTTTGGTGTCACAGTACTTGCGCAAAATGTGTAAATTGTTTTCATCGGATTTGTCAGTTTTTATTACTTTACTTGCAACTGAACAGAAGTGATTATTAATTTCATCTGGCGAAATATCGTTTTCGTTCCATGATGTGGTCTTTACACATTTATTAGTTAAAAGATTAATGGCTTTCCATGTTTCCTTGGAACTCTTGCCTTTCTTAAGAATGTCTTCGAAGAACTGCTTTTTTGACTGTCGAGTCATATACTGACATTTTGCTTTCTGTGTTTTGTACTCTTCAGATTGGCGGTCGATCCGGCATAGATAATCTCGGTAATGTTGG
>NC_090247.1:77127383-77149883 GCF_037325665.1 Littorina saxatilis
GGGTATACACTGTGTGGAGTGTAGCAGAGTATGGGTATACACTGTGTGGAGTGTAGCAGAGTATGGGTATACACTGTGTGGAGTGTAGCAGAGTATGGGTATACACTGTGTGGAGTGTAGCAGAGTATGGGTATACACTGTGTGGAGTGTAGCAGAGTATGGGTATACACTGGGTGGAGAGTAGCAGAGTATGGGTATACACTGTGTGGAGTGTAGCAGAGTATGGGTATACACTGGGTGGAGTGTAGCAGAGTATGGGTATACACTGGGTGGAGTGTAGCAGAGTATGGGTACAGTGGACCCCGATTGTAAGACCACCCGTGTTACAGATGTTCTGTTCATTAACTACGTAACTTTACCTCCGTTTTGAGACTCCCTCCTTTTTAAGACCTTACTTTTTCAGATTGTTGAGGTCTTAAATGAGGGGTTCCACTGTATACACCGGGAATACGGTAAATGTGCACAGCTACAAACTATACACTCTTTTCAGTGTAGCAGCTACAAACTATACACTCTTTTCAGTGTAGCAGCTACAAACTATACACTCTTTTCAGTGTAGCAGCTACAAACTATACACTCTTTTCAGTGTAGCAGCTACAAACTATACACTCTTTTCAGTGTAGCAGCTACAAACTATACACTCTTTTCAGTGTAGCAGCTACAAACTATACACTGTTTTCAGTGTAGCAGCTACAAACTATACACTCTTTTCAGTGTAGCAGCTACAAACTATACACTCTTTTCATTGTAGCAGCTACAAACTATACACTCTTTTCAGTGTAGCAGCTACAAACTATACACTCTTTTCAGTGTAGCAGCTACAAACTATACACTCTTTTCAGTGTAGCAGCTACAAACTATACACTCTTTTCAGTGTAGCAGCTACAAACTATACACTCTTTTCAGTGTAGCAGCTACAAACTATACACTCTTTTCAGTGTAGCAGCTACAAACTATACACTGTTTTCAGTGTAGCAGCTACAAACTATACACTCTTTTCAGTGTAGCAGCTACAAACTATACACTCTTTTCAGTGTAGCAGCAAGAGTATGGGTATACACTGTGTTCAGTGTAGCAGCAAGAGTATGGGTATACACTGTGTTGAGTGTAGCAGCAAGAGTATGGGTATACACTGTGTTGAGTGTAGCAGCAAGAGTATGGGTATACACTGTGTTCAGTGTAGCAGCAAGAGTATGGGTATACACTGTGTTCAGTGTAGCAGCAAGAGTATGGGTATACACTGTGTGGAGTGTAGCAGCAAGAGTATGGGTATACACTGTGTTCAGTGTAGCAGCAAGAGTATGGGTATACACTGTGTTCAGTGTAGCAGCAAGAGTATGGGTATACACTGTGTTCAGTGTAGCAGCAAGAGTATGGGTATACACTGTGTTCAGTGTAGCAGCAAGAGTATGGGTATACACTGTGTTCAGTGTAGCAGCAAGAGTATGGGTATACACTGTGTTCAGTGTAGCAGCAAGAGTATGGGTATACACTGTGTTCAGTGTAGCAGCAAGAGTATGGGTATACACTGTGTTCAGTGTAGCAGCAAGAGTATGGGTATACACTGTGTTCAGTGTAGCAGCAAGAGTATGGGTATACTCTGTGTTCAGTGTAGCAGCAAGAGTATGGGTATACACTGTGTTCAGTGTAGCAGCAAGAGTATGGGTATACACTGTGTTGAGTGTAGCAGCAAGAGTATGGGTATCATGACACTGTGTTCAGTGTAGCAGCAAGAGTATGGGTATACACTGTGTTCAGTGTAGCAGCAAGAGTATGGGTATACACTGTGTTGAGTGTAGCAGCAAGAGTATGGGTATACACTGTGTTCAGTGTAGCAGCAAGAGTATGGGTATACACTGTGTTCAGTGTAGCAGCAAGAGTATGGGTATACACTGTGTTCAGTGTAGCAGCAAGAGTATGGGTATACACTGTGTTGAGTGTAGCAGCAAGAGTATGGGTATACACTGTGTTCAGTGTAGCAGCAAGAGTATGGGTATACACTGTGTTGAGTGTAGCAGCAAGAGTATGGGTATACACTGTGTTGAGTGTAGCAGCAAGAGTATGGGTATACTCTGTGTTGAGTGTAGCAGCAAGAGTATGGGTATGTACACTGTGTTGAGTGTAGCAGCAAGAGTATGGGTATACACTGTGTTCAGTGTAGCAGCAAGAGTATGGGTATACACTGTCCAAGTCTGCGGCCGAAGCGAGGACAGTGTAAGACAAGTTGCTGTAAGCTATGTTGACACAAGTGTCACACTGCCTTCACTGTTAGCTCACAGGTGTTCGCCGCCCATTGCACGTCAACACACACCAGACTCGGCCCAGACATTCCGGCACGCGACTCCCCCGCTCACGTTACACCTATACATTACTATATGTGTGTTGTGTTTGATAAAGCTTTGAGCCCCGAATAACTGAGATTGTGCAAGGAATTGCCAACACAGCGTCATATCTGGAGTTGAAATGTCCGCGCTAGACACATCAGTGGAAAGCGACAGCGCTCTCAAATTGCCCGTGTAAGTCGTGTTTGTCGGAATATTTAAGAATTAATGAGCAAACAAAGGATTGTATCGTGACAACAGTTTAACTCACAAAAATGCCCGGAACTACATTTCAACACATGGCCCACATTCCGTCACGCGGCGAGTGTATCAGATTTTTACGTGGTGTGCCATATTTGAGTGAGACTCTCAGGAGTTCTTTGGATTGTGCAGAGGAATGTCACCGGAAAAGTATTGTGCACGAGAACGCAGAGCTGTGATATGTATATATATATAGCAGCTTGGTGCATGGCTACACAACAAATATGTGTGTCAGTGCAAAGACTGAATGTGCGTCTTGTGCAGGCTTGTTGAGGTGTGATGTGCGAGTGCTTTATTCATTCACCACTCAGTCTGTGGGGACGAAATGCCTTAAAGTATAACTCGGTTCAGGGACAAATAAAAGGTAACCCTCTCGCTCGTTGGATGCATGTATTATATCTCTCTAATTCTTAAGTTCGATAAATGTACGCGTTTCTTTCTAACAAACGCGCACTCATACACACACACACACACACACACACACACACACACACACAACCTCTCACACACACACACACACACCTTGCATGCTTGAAGTTGTCTGTGTAGACGTGGCTGTAGAAAAGGCTGAGATACACAACCACCATCCAGTGCTTCTTCCACAATCCACAGACAGAAGAAAACAGTAATTCACCAATGAAGGGTCCCGTGACACAGAGCAACGTCTGACAGCGGGACAACACAGAGCAACGTCTGACAGCGGGACAACACAGAGCAACGTCTGACAGCGGGACAACAAAGACACGTGAAACCGTCCCGCAACCGCGACAAAAAGACCCGCTAAGACATTCCTTTCACAATATGGGTACATCTCCCGCCTATCTGACAGACCCATCAACTGACACCTCCCACCCTGAATGGAGAGCTTGCCTACCCCCTACCCGGCCCGTTTCCTACCCGATTTACACCTTTTTTTGTTACCCCTTTTCAAGGATACCCGTACCCATTGCCTGCCACTGAAGTTTGACGGCTCTAGTCGGCTTATTTCTGTCTAACTTACTTTTTTACATTTAGTCAAGTTATGACTAAATGTTTTAACATAGAGGGGGTAATCGAGACGAGGGTCGTGGTGTATGTGTGTGTGTGTGTGTGTGTGCGTGTGTGTGTGTCAGTGTGCGTGCGTGCGTGTAGAGCGATTCAGACCAAACTACTGGACCGATCTTTATGAAATTTGACATGAGAGTTCCTGGGTATGATGTCCCCATACTTTTTTTTCTTTTTTTTGATAAATGTCTTTGATGACGTCATATCCGGCTTTTCGTGAAAGTTGAGGCGGCACTGTCACGCTCTCATTTTTCAACCAAATTGGTTGAAATTTTGGTCAAGTAATCTCCGACAAAGCCCGGACTTCGGTATTGCATTTCAGCTTGGTGGCTTAAAAATTAATTGATGACTTTGGTCATTAAAAATCTGAAAATTGTATAAAAAATTTTTTTTTTATAAAACGATCCAAATTTACGTTCATCTTATTCTCCATCATTTTCTGATTCCAAAAACATATAAATATGTTATATTTGGATTAAAAACAAGCTCTGAAAATTAAAAATATAAAAATTATGATCAAAATTAAATTTTCGAAATCAATTTAAAAACACTTTCATCTTATTCCTTGTCGGTTCCTGATTCCAAAAACATATAGATATGATATGTTTGGATTGAAAACACGCTCAGAAAGTTAAAACGAAGAGAGGTACAGAAAAGCGTGCTATCCTTCTCAGCGCAACTACTACCCCGCTCTTCTTGTCAATTTCACTGCCTTTGCCATGAGCGGTGGACTGACGATGCTACGAGTATACGGTCTTGCTGCGTTGCATTGCGTTCAGTTTCATTCTGTGAGTTCGACAGCTACTTGACTAAATGTTGTATTTTCGCCTTACGCGACTTGTTTATATTTTTCCTGCATGCTCGTATTTATGTTTCCAAGCTCTGAGACTTTCGCTGTGAGCTTGGGATCTTTACTGTGCGCATGCGTGTACACGGGGATGTTCAGAAACCGGGGAGAGTTGACTTTGGGAAACAAATCCCTCGCCAAACGTGGAGATCGAACCCACGCCGATAGCGACAACTAGTTTTGAACTGATCCAGCGCCGCTACCGACTACCCACCCCCAAAACAAAAGCTTCCACACTTCACACACAAAAATCACACTCACACACACACAAAACACACACAAAACACAGCCAAGAACAGCGTGAAACAAGACCTGTCGGCAGATCTCAGCACAAGGGCAGAGCACTCAACGAAACGTCCCCGGCATGTGAGTGGCCAGCTGCCGGTGTTAATTAGCTAATTATTCCGCCCCTTGCTACGAGCCACCTCTGCTTATCTTCTGGCCACGCTCCTAGTTTTTTTTTTAAACGGCGGCTGCTTCAGGTGAAAATTGGCAAGGTGATTGGGGTCTGGGATGAGGGAGGGAGGGGGGGGGGGATGGTCCAGGTATGTATTCGGAACCGGACCTAGCAGTAGAGATGTACAATGTGCAGGACCGAAAAGAAATAATAATAATAATAATAATAAATGAGCATTTATATAGCGCAACATCATAACTTTACAATTATGCTCTTTGCGCTTGACACATTTAAAATTCAAACACAGTTATACAAGCATTTACATCTACATTCATAGTCAGAAATGCTTTGAACATAACTGAAAATCTATTTTTGGTGCACTAAATATAGATTTCAAAGTGTGTGTGTGTGTGTGTGTGTGTGTGTGTGCGTGTGTGCGTGTGTGCGTGTGTGTGTGTGTGTGTGTGTGTTTGTGTGTGTGTGTGTGTGTGTGAGAGTGTCACGGTGTTTGTGTGTGTGAGTGTGTCTATGTATGTGTCAGTGTAAAAAATTCCATCTCACACGGCATATTGTAAACGCCATGAGCCTCCCTCTGGGAGGGTATGTGCGTAGAAATACTCACTATAATAATGTGTGTGTGTGTGTGTGTGTGTGTGTGTGTGTGTGTGTGTGTGTGTGTGTGTGTGTGTGTGTGTGTGTGTTTGCGCGTACATGCGTGCGTGCGTTTGCGTGTGTGCTTGTGTGCGAACGAGAGGAAAGGCGAGAAAAGGAGAGGAAAGACGGGAAACAGAAAGAGAAAGAAACAAAAGAAGAGATAGAGAGAGTTATAAAGAGCGAGAGAGACTGTCGTCAATGTCGCTACTTATTTATGTATTACTTTATCTGCTTGCCAGTAGTCCTACAATCTATAGACCCAAACTGCTGTGGTCAAAAGTCAGTTAATTTGTCCATTTCAAAGCAAAATGAACTGTCACGCGCCGAACACGAACACGAGTTTAACGAGGGCATTGCACCAACACGCATCATAACTTACACGCATGCAATGACGTCATTATATCCACTTGCATCATAACTAATACGCATACAAAGAGGTAGTGATATTTACTTGCATGATAACTTACACGCACGCAATGACGTCATTAGATCCGCTCGCATTATTACCTACACGCACGTAATGAGGTCATGATATCCACTTGCATCATAACTGACACGCATGCAGATGCCAATAAACGTCTTACCTTCAAAATTCCACGGAAATCCAGCCTCATCCTCTGCACTAATGGTCTCCTTGAAGTTATTCTTCTCCTCGGCCTTTCCGCTAGTATACTCCACGGGCTCAGCATCTTCAGGAAGAACATTTTCATTTAACATGTCCGGAGTGTTTGCGAGCAGTTCCCTCGCTCTCTGGCTAGCAAGCTCTGATGGAAGAAGGTTGAAGCGTTTCAAGTCCTCTTCCGCATTGGTCCCCTGGGTTGATGACAATCCTTCCACAGAATCAGAATCCGCCTCGTTGTCTCTGGAATCGTCTGCCATCCCGAGAAGTTGGGAACTTTCCAGCTGGAGTTTTGCTGCTTCTGTTTCTGTTGTTGATCGTTTCGGACCTTCGGATGCTCTTTCTCTGGTGCTCTGTTCGAGGACAGCAGGAAAGTGTTTGAGACGCAGACTCCTATGTCGGTGAGCTTTTCCAAACGACCAACGACTGCTATTAGCTGGAGGACTATCAGCCAGTGACCAACGACTGCTATTAGCTGGAGGATTATCAGTCAGTTCTTCACACCCCCCTGTTGCCTCAGATTCTTTGTTAGTTTCTAAGTCGTCATCGTTGACGTCACAGATGCCTTTAGCATCGTTGTCGTCATATTTGACGTCAAAGAGGTGTTTGGCAGTGTGGGTCGTATGCCTTGTGCCTGGGCCAATGCCTGTTTCGAGGTCATCTCCACTCGTCCCGTAGTCTTCCCCTGACCGGTGTTGGAGGTTTTCAGCAAATCGAGGGCTGTCCAAAGTTTCCGCGACTTCCTGCAGTCTTTGGCTGACGCCGTCATCTTCGTAATCTACGTCACTGGTTTCTACGTCACACTGCGCGAGCTGATCGGTGCTCCACTCCTGCACGTCTGCTGTGGGAAGTGCCGCACGGTTGGCTGGCAACATGTTCGCGTCTTCTTGGAGCGACACTCTCTTACCCAGGTCCACCCACTGACTCAAGTTTTCCAGGACTCCGTTATCAGAATCAGCCTCTTCCTCTTCTTCTTCCGCCTCGTCGAAGTCCGGCCACTCATCCAGGTTATCCAAAGCGCCCTCGTCCTCTTCGTCCAGGATGTTGGCCGAGTCCTTGAACCAGTCCACGTTTCTGCACGCGGCACCTTCCAACGATGCGTCATCCGAATCCATAAACTCATCCACACTTTTCCAAGCACTTTCTCCTTGTTTGTAACCACCTTCCTGGCCAAAAAAATCGTCCTCAATTTTGCGACTACCATGTAGTGTCGCAATTTCCGAGTCCGAAAACTTATCCACACTTGCCCCTTGGCACTCACTTCGTGGACTGTCTGTGTCCATTGCCTCATCCATGTTTTCTTCGTTACCTGCAGGAGTTCCTCCCAGGCTGCTGTGGGGAGAACCAGCTTCAATCACAGCCTGGTTTTGCTTCTCTTGATTTCCTGCTGATTTTTCATCTGCTTTCTTTGTTTTCCATAAATGTTTGGTTTCTCTTGTGTCCGCTTCACCGCCAGCACTGTCCGAGTGAACGTTGGAAGCCCCTCTGCTTGCGTCCTCCATGATTCTTGTCTGTTAAGTTCTGTTTAGTTCATGTTGGTGGCTTTTTTCTACCTCATCGATTGTAGTTTTTCTCTGCGTGAAAGATACATTATTTAAGTTGGTTTTTAAAGTGGTGTTTTTTTTAACCTCAAATTATGCAAGTGGGTTTTTAAAGGTACCGTCCTCCTTGCGTGCACAATAATGTTCACCACACAGGTATGGTCAGGCTGTTACATGAGGGAAAACATCTTTACATTTACAAACATACCAAAAGTCTGCAGTGACATTTTTTCTGTGCATGATGCGATTTATTCTTTTTTTTCGGATTTCATTTTCGCAATGAAAACTGTACAAAGTGTTGGTACAAAGTGTTGGTACACAGAGACCACAAAGAGTGTGGCTACACAGTGTTGGTACACAGAGACCACAAAGAGTGTGGCTACACAGTGTTGGTACACAGAGACCACAAAGAGTGTGGCTACACAGTGTTGGTACACAGAGACCACAAAGAGTGTGGCTACATAGTGTTGGTACACAGAGACCACAAAGAGTGTGGCTACACAGTGTTGGTACACAGAGACCACAAAGAGTGTGGCTACAAAGTGTTGGTACACAGAGACCACAAAGAGTGTGACTACATAGTGTTGGTACACAGAGACCACAAAGAGTGTGGCTACATAGTGTTGGTACACAGAGACCACAAAGAGTGTGGCTACACAGTGTTGGTACACAGAGACCACAAAGATAGTGGCTACAAAGTGTTGGTACACAGAGACCACAAAGAGTGTGGCTACACAGTGTTGGTACAAAGTGTTGGTACAAAGAGTGTGGCTACACAGTGTTGGTACACAGAGACCACAAAGAGTGTGGCTACACAGTGTTGGTACACACAGACCACAAAGAGTGTGGCTACACAGTGTTGGTACACAGAGACAACAAAGAGTGTGGCTACATAGTGTTGGTACACAGAGACCACAAAGAGTGTGGCTACAAAGTGTTGGTACACAGAGACAACAAAGAGTGTGGCTACACAGTGTTGGTACACAGAGACCACAAAGAGTGTGGCTACAAAGTGTTGGTACACAGAGACCACAAAGAGTGTGGCTACACAGTGTTGGTACACAGAGACCACAAAGAGTGTGGCTACACAGTGTTGGTACACAGAGACCACAAAGAGTGTGGCTACAAAGTGTTGGTACACAGAGACCACAAAGAGTGTGGCTACAAAGTGTTGGTACAAAGAGACCACAAAGAGTGTGGCTACAAAGTGTTGATACACAGAGACCACAAAGAGTGTGGCTACACAGTGTTGGTACACAGAGACCACAAAGAGTGTGGCTACAAAGTGTTGGTACAAAGAGACCACAAAGAGTGTGGCTACAAAGTGTTGATACACAGAGACCACAAAGAGTGTGGCTACACAGTGTTGGTACAAAGAGACCACAAAGAGTGTGGCTACAAAGTGTTGATACACAGAGACCACAAAGAGTGTGGCTACACAGTGTTGATACACAGAGACCACAAAGAGTGTGGCTACACAGTGTTGGTACACAGAGACCACAAAGAGTGTGGCTACAAAGTGTAGGTACACAGAGACCACAAAGAGTGTGGCTACAAAGTGTTGGTACACAGAGACCACAAAGAGTGTGGCTACAAAGTGTTGGTACAAAGAGACCACAAAGAGTGTGGCTACAAAGTGTTGGTACACAGAGACCACAAAGAGTGTGGCTACACAGTGTTGGTACACAGAGACCACAAAGAGTGTGGCTACAAAGTGTTGGTACACAGAGACCACAAAGAGTGTGGCTACACAGTGTTGGTACACAGAGACCACAAAGAGTGTGGCTACAAAGTGTTGGTACACAGAGACCACAAAGAGTGTGGCTACACAGTGTTGGTACACAGAGACCACAAAGAGTGTGGCTACACAGTTTTGGTACACAGAGACCACAAAGAGTGTGGCTACAAAGTGTTGGTAGGATGCATTTTGTTTCATGTAAAAGCCTCAGCACATCTTGCGAACATGATGGCTAGCGCGCAATGGACGCTGCCTTTCCCAGTCCTCGTTATACACACAAGAAGAGACTGTATTTGGTTTTGCTATAATGTGTTTAGCATCGTGATTTTCTGTTCAATGTGGTGTTGATGTTTCTAGCGTTCTTAATACCGTATCATTTCATGCTGACTCCTGAATCTTCGGTACGCTGTGGACTTCTTCTCTTTTACTTTTAATAGTCTCGTAACTCATTTCTTTTCTGAAAGTTTCGAGAACTTCGATCGAAGTCGTTGCATAATCCCACGGGGGACTTCCAACAGTTCCGTACTGTGTTCAGCTGTAGCAGAGGAAAGTTTTATTAGATTTTGAGGTCTAGACAGCATTTGTGTGACGCTTCCTACTCTCGTCTCTAAAACTTGTTTTGTTAGATGCCCCAAGGGGTAATTAGGATTGAAAACGTATTGATATGAGAATATCGTGATGTCTCAGTTCTGTCTGGTCTGTACTGTCTGGTTTGTTTTGTCTGGTCTGGTCTGTTCTGTCTGGTCTGTTTTATCTCGTCTGTTCTGTCTCGTCTGTTTTGTCTCGTCTGTTATGTCTGGTGTCGAGTCGTTACGTCTTTGCAAACAGGTTCTTTCTCTTTGTCAGTTCTTGATACGAACAGGTTCTTTCTCTTTGTCAGTTCTTGGTACGAACAAAATCCCGCCACCAATAAACTAAGATGTCAACATTGTGCTAAAATGACTAAAGATATCAAAACAATGGTAAACACGTCAAAAGTGACGAGAAATGATATTTGGGTAAACGCCTCTTCTTAGTACCTGAATGTATCACTCGAACTCGAACTCGAAAACTTTATTACCGAGGGATGATAGCATTAGGTCCATATGGTCCTTTCTTACAGCTAGTCCCTACTATAATACACACATGAAACAAAGAAAACATATGAAGAATCAAAAAATCAACAACAACAAAATCAAAAAAATCAAATAAAACACAATTATGTAGGGAAAAGTATAACAAAATAAAAATAAAAAATTCAAAAGTGTGCTTGTTAATGGAAGCATGCTATACACTTTCTCTTTCACACATCCTCACACACACTCGCACAAATTGTACACCGACTTAGTCGTTAGAGAGGTGCTTTCGGAGCTGTCTTTTAAAAGAAGATAATGACAGACATGACTTGATATTTACAGGTAGTGAATTCCAAAGGAACGCACAAGAATAAGAAAAACTAGTTTTAAACAAATCGATGCGGGGCCTTGACAAGGCAAGGTTATTTCGAGTGTTTGAATAATATGACGGAGATGATTTGAAGAGTTGTATAAGATATGTTGGGGCGTCCTTATAGACGACTTTATACATAAATGAACATTTATTATACTTACTTACTGCCTTTCACGCCTGGTGGCGTGTAGGGCAGCATTTATTATACAAAAGCTGCTTTTTTAAGCTTAACATCCCAATACTTTTCATCTTTTCCTTTGTAGAAAGAGATGGACTGGGCAGAACTAGTTTAGCAGCTCTACGCTGGAGCGATTTCAGCTTCTTCAAGTGAACTTCACTACACCCGTCCCATACTATGGAAGCATAATCAATATGGGGTTTTATGTGGGCATTGTAAAATAGTTTTCTTGTGTCTAGATTAATAATGCTTTGTAACTTTGACAAAAGAAACAGGTTTTTAGCAATTGTTTTGCAGATTCCATTGATGTGAGTCTGCCATTTGAGATTATTATCAACAGTAAGTCCCAGTAAACGGTGCTCAGCTACTTTCTCAATGGAGTGCTCATTTAGGGACAGACTCAGAGTCATTTCTGAAAGTTGATGTTTTTGGCGAGTGCTGATTATCATAGACTTTGTTTTTACTGGATTAATAAGCATACGATTTGCAGAACACCACTCAGAAACATCGTTTAGGCTCTGTTGTAATTTGTCTTGAATTTGTGCAGGGCTTTTCCCTGTTGCATGTAAGGTAGTATCATCTGCTAACATATGACACTCAACAGATTCAGACTGTAGGTACAAGGGCAAATCATTTATATAGATGCACAATAATACAGGTCCCAAAACAGACCCCTGTGGCACTCCACATTTCACAGTGTCCTGAGAAGAGTACGTATCGTGTACGTATACAGATTGAACCCTCTCTCTAAGATAAGAGGAAAAAAAAGCGACAGTGCTAGAATTTTTCAAATAACATTTTAATTTCTGTAGAAGGATCTCGTGATCCAAGAGGCCAAAAGCTTTTTTTAGGTCCAAGAAAACATCACCAGAAATGTCTGACCTATTAATGGATGAGTACCATGAATCAGTTAATCTGGCAAGGGCAGTGTTACATGAATGTTGAGAGCGAAAACCAGACTGAAGTTGATGCAAGAGATTGTGGTCCTCCAAATAAGTAACCAGATGTTTTTGAACATGCCTTTCAAGAGGCTTAGATAATACAGATAACAAAGATATAGGTCTAAAATCATTTAAGTCTTGAGAACCTTTTATCTTTGGCAAAGGTATGACTTTCGCTTTTTTAAATTCTTTTTGAAAAACATTGTGTTGAATACATAAATTATAAACATAAGTCAGAGACTCTACTATATAAGGAGTAGACAATTTTAATAATTTATTACTTATTCCATCAAGTCCGGAAGACTTTTTATTTTCTAACCTTGCTATGTACTGGCCAACTTCATGGATGGCCATTATCGGAATAACAAACGCATCCGTGTTTCTTAATTTTTCATGACAGAACATCTGCAAGCGTTCACAACAGGAATGTGTTTCTGTACCTGGAGATTTTGAGTGAGAATCTACCAGTGATTCAGCAACGGACAAAAAATAATCGTTAAAGTCGTTGGCCTTTATATTCTGAGGAATACTACTATTTTTTGAGGAGTTGCCTTATCACGTATCTTCAAGATAAAAACGCAATCCACTATTTCTTATTTGGACAATTCAATTCCAGCTAATCACTTTTAATCTGCAACCTCCCGTCGCGATATAACCTTCGTGGTTGAAAACGACGTTAAATATGACACCAAATAAAGTAAAGTAAAAGTAAATCTGCAACCCCGCCTACCTTTTTTCACTGTTAGATTTCAACTGATATCCAGAACAACTTCCACCGTTGTTTATTAGTTTCTGCCCCTCTCCACACATTCACATCTCTTCCGACAACCAACGTATACTGGCATCATAGAGCGTTTCCCGTCAGAGAGAAATGTCCCGACAATCACTCCACTCTCAGATGAGACTGCAGACAACGTCATTCCAGCAAGACCCGGGGGCAGACGATAACATTCTGGCGGAACAGCCACTATCTTTGGCACAGCTATCACAGGTAAGCCGCGCGGCCTGCACCCCACCTGGCCACGTCATAACAATCAGCGCATCTCACACTCCTCAATACACTTGCACCTTTATCCTCGGCTTAACAAGACAGGCGTATTACCCCTTGCACCTTTATCCTCGGCTTAACAAGACAGGCGTATTACCCCCGATCTGAAGATCCTTCGATTTCCAGTAGAGACAGATTGTGCCCTCAGTCTTAATACAAGTGTTCCATCTTTGAAATCGCCTGCTTACTTTAACCAGTTTTGAACACAGAGTGAACTGTAAAGAAACCTGGTGTTACACACTGTGTTCCGGTGTGAACACTAACGTATTTGCTTAGTTTTAGCTTTAAAACAACTGTACATATTGTGATCACATAAGAACGTGTCAGTAACGTGTCTATTAAATTAAATGTAGAGTGTTATATTGGGGAAATAGGAGGAAAAAAACCCCCAAAAACACAGGGTTTACAAACAAAATAATCTTCATATCTCGTGGATCCCGATGCAGTTTATGTTTTCCTGGCACAAAAAAAGTGCGTTTAATCGCAATGGCCACTTTGAAAAACTGGTATTTTCTAGCAGCTTGAGCATGAAGCCTGTCTCATATTGAAACCAGTCATTCAGACGCAGATACCAGTTAACATAATCTTGAGAACTAGCGCAGTAATCATGTCACACGAAGAACAGCCAGTACTGTTCACTGTCTTACGATTTATTTTCCGATATTTTAATATTTAAACTGGCAAAATATCTTGAATTTCCCGTTACAGCTATAGCTCTGTTTTGACACAGAACAATCCGCAGACATAATCTCTAGCTCAGTTCCACGTAGACTAAACGTCTATCTAGGAACGAATAAACGGTAGTTTCCACAACATCAGATAAGCAGGCTTTTCTCTTTCAATGTACAGTATGCTACACCTTGGACAGAGTTTTTGACTGCCATCCAGACGTAAACACGGCCATTGTGGACCAGACGCCGTGTCTGGAATTCAGAACACATCACTACCTGCCTGTGATGGGGGTTGGCTGGTGGTAGGGGTGTCCGAGAATATGTGGAATGAACGCTTAGATTCAGTAGACGTTAATCGCAGAAAACGAGGATGACTTGTGTTGTCATTAGCTTGTGTTAACTGGCACAGTAAATTCGGAACACATCACTTCCTCCCCACAATTTGTTGTTGTTGTTGGTGGTAGGTGTGTGACTGAGAGAATAATTTATGTGGTAGGTGTGTGACTGAGAGAATATGTGGAATCAAAAAGCAAGGACGGTAGGTGATTGGAACGTTGAAACAAGACAAGACAAGACAAGACAAGACAAGACAAGACAAGACGAGACAAGACGTTACATTTATACTTGTATTTGAGAGACTATGTGTAATGAGCGCTTAGATTCAGTAGACGTTAATCGTAGAAAAAAGATGACAGCTTGTGTTGTGATTAGCTTGTGTTAACTGACACAGTAAATTCTAAAGGATCAAAAAGGATGCATCTGATGAAATCGCAGACTTTTTTTTAGGGGCAGTGGGGGGGGGGGGGGGGGGAGGGGGGGATAACTGCCGTGGAATTGGGGCTAACTTTGTGGTTTGAAACGTATACGCTTTATGTTAATTTCACGATTTTGTTCTGTGGCAAAACAAATATGACACAGCTGACTTGTTCAAGCCCCGAGCTTGCCAATGTCAATGCCGTCAGATGCACACCACAGGCTAAGCGTGGTTTGTCTCATGCTGTGTAACTGAATTAATCATAACAAATAATTATAATATACTACGTCATGTCTCCACAATTTTTCAGTTAGATAATCTCAACATTTCTGTAACTAAAAACATTTTTACTTAACGGAAGTAGCCTAACATGTCGAATTGTGCAGATGACTATGGTAATAACAGCAGCCTACAAAACTATGTCAATGTCTATCTCATTTAGTGATGATCACGAATTTCAATGCACTCCAATGAACCCCCGAGTCACCGAGTTCCTTCAACACGCAGTGTAGAGCTTGACCTCCACTTCCGCTGACGTCATAAAGCCTAAAGATCAATTTGTTCAGACCAGCTTCAAACTGATGTCTGATGAATAAAGTTACAAAACTAACACACACTTTCCCTGAACTTTCAAACCATCTCATTTTTTTTTCAATACTCGTTATGAAACTGAAGACCCGCTCACGAAACTGATCCGCAGTATCACCGAGCTTTCAATCCTCCTTATTAACCCAGAATGAGCTTGACACCGGCTGATTCCTCAAGATTATAAGCCATGAACTAAACTGAGTCGTACTTTCACTGAACTTTGGAACAGCATTTTTGGAACGGTTCCAGATCTCAACAACACCGACAACATGTCTGTCATCGCCGGCCAGAAAATTAAAGGCAGCCCCATTAAAACCAAGCCAAGAGGCAGAACGAAACACGCGTCCTCAACAGCACCCTCACTCCTGCCAACATCCTTACAACACTCGTAGTCGCACACCTGTCAAACTGCTCTTTTTACATTTAGTCAAGTTTTGACTAAATGTTTTAACGTAGAGGGGGGAATCGAGACGAGGTTCGTGGTGTATGTGTGTGTGTGTGTGTGTGTGTGTGTGTGTGTGTGTGTGTGTGTGTAGAGCGATTCAGAGAAAACTACAGGACCGATCTTAATGAAACTTGACATAAGAGATCCTGAGTATGGTATCTCCAGACGTTTTTTTCTCATTTTTTTGATAAATGTCTTTGATGACGTCTTATCCGGCTTTTCGTGAAAGTTGAGGCGACACTGTCACGCTCTCATTTTTCAACCAAATTGCATTTCAGCTTGGAGGCTTAACAATTAAATCATTAGTTTGCTCATTAAATTTGTCATTAAAATTTTCGCAAACAGATTTAAAATCTGCATCGTATTCTTCATCACATTCTGAATCTAAAAATATATACATATGTCATGTTTACTCTTAAAATGTGATCACAATTAACGAAAATAGATTAATTAGTCTTACGATTAAATTTTAAGAAATCGATCCAAAAATTATCACTGAGACTCGGCGTGTAACCTCTACCTGTTGGTGGTTATTTGTGTGTTGGTCTCTGTTCTCTTTGTGTTGGTGGTTATTTGTGTGTTGGTCTCTGTTCTCTTTCTGTTGGTGGTTATTTGTGTGTTGGTCTCTGTTCTCTTTGTGTTGGTGGTTATTTGTGTGTTGGTCTCTGTTCTCTTTGTGTTGGTGGTTATTTGTGTGTTGGTCTCTGTTCTCTTTGTGTTGGTGGTTATTTGTGTGTTGGTCTCTGTTCTCTTTGTGTCGGTGGTTATTTGTGTGTTGGTCTCTGTTCTCTTTGTGTTGGTGGTTATTTGTGTGTTAGTCTCTGTTCTCTTTCTGTCGGTGGTTATTTGTGTGTTGGTCTCTGTTCTCTTTGTGTTGGTGGTTATTTGTGTGTTGGTCTCTGTTCTCTTTGTGTTGGTGGTTATTTGTGTGTTGGTCTCTGTTCTCTTTCTGTTGGTGGTTATTTGTGTGTTGGTCTCTGTTCTCTTTGTGTTGGTACGTTCTTCGCTCACTTCAACCCAAACATTTTGGTCACGTGTGTGACTACCGATTCTAACCTATCTCAATGTAGGAAATAGATTTTTTTTAAACTGTACCTGAATAAACACACTACAGTCCGTTGTTTGAGTGTCACGTTAAGTCAACAATACTGTCTTTTTAACATGTTTAAAATGGCCAGGCCTTAAATCATTCGTCGTTACTTTTCGCATTGGTGATCACAGACTTAGTTTGGAAAACTGACTTGACGTTGGCTGTCTTCAACTGTTCTGGTTCAATGTGATCAGAATTTGAACTTTTTTCGTACACTTCTACATGTATGAACATAGACAGACACTTTTACATGATCATAGTTTTTAGTTGAATTCCAAAAAAGCTTTCCACAGCTTTGAACTGGATTGTTTTACGTTATCACATGTTTGCGGTTGAATTCCTTAATACTTTCCACACTTGTGAACACACACACTTCTTAAAATTTGACATTTCATCTGAAAGAAGAATTCCCTCAGTAAGCGATACAACAAATGTTTTGAAGTACCCCTGGCGTCTTGACTGAGACTGAGAGTGACTCGTGGCACAGTGACGGCAGAAAGTAGGTCACACACACAGCGAGAAACAGTCTCACCACGAGATGCACGTGCGTACGAAAACAAAACGTGCACAGAGAGCACTGGAAGAACGACCGAGAGAACGAGTGTGAGCCCCAGAGGGAGAGAATGTCACCGCAGGTAAACACAATTGCAGGTACGCCGCCGAAAACCTCTTGAGGTAAGATGTGCCCTCTTCACTGACTCGCTCACTACTCAGTGCTGCCCTCCTATAATTTATTTTATATCTTCCAGCGTCGGATGCATGGCTTTGCACAAAGATGTGCCCTCTTCAGTGCCCTCACTATTCAAGGTTTTAATTGGAACTTCTCAGAAAGTTGCAGGAGGTAAGTCTCTCAATATTCCCTCTCCCTGCCACTTCTCTCTGCCTCTCTCACCTGTCCAAAACTTTTAGAGATGCTTGACTTGACTGTTCTCAGTCCCAAACCACCTTCGAGCCTCTTCAAAACGCTCTCAGCTTCTGTCTCTCTCTCAGTCAGTCTCTGGCAGAATTATTCCCCGTACCTGCAATTTTCTTACAGTCTGTGTCCAGATCTGCGCAGATTGTATGTTATGTATACCCTCTGCCGCTATGTATATATCGTACCGGTTCACGATGGAAGCTTACCCCCTTTCTGCCCCCCCCCCCCCCCCCCTCACCAACCCTTCACCACCACCCCCCTCCCCTTGCAGCCGGTGCCAGAACTGACTGTCTGTGAGCGAGTGATGAGCAGAAAGTGCAGGCATGAGCACTGAAGGTCGCAGTACATTTCTACACTCTAGCGACGAGCACTGAAGGTCGCAGTATATTTCTACACTCTAGCGACGAGCACTGAAGGTCGCAGTACATTTCTACACTCTAGCGACGAGCATTGAAGGTCGCAGTACATTTCTACACTCTAGTGACGAGCACTGAAGGTCGCAGTATATTTCTACACTCTAGCGACGAGCACTGAAGGTCGCAGTATATTTCTACACTCTAGCGACGAGCACTGAAGGTCGCAGTACATTTCTACACTCTAGCGACGAGCACTGAAGGTCGCAGTACATTTCTACACTCTAGCGACGAGCACTGAAGGTCGCAGTACATTTCTACACTCTAGCGACGAGCACTGAAGGTCGCAGTACATTTCTACACTCTAGTGACGAGCACTGAAGGTCGCAGTACATTTCTACACTCTAGCGACGAGCACTTCCTTCCGTCCTCATTTTGAGTTTGCGTTCTGAACATGCAGCAACTGTTCGACAGCTTTTGTACTACCTGAAATCAATCAATGTCTCATATTCTCGAACTTGTCACCTTCTTCCCTGTGTTTGACGTGTGTGTTCTTGCGCTTTAAGCTGTTCAAATCAAATCAAATCAAATCAAATCATATTGACATTATGATTTCAAACCTGAAAAAATACAGTGGTAGTACATAAAACACCAAACACAACACTACACTATTATACGCATTTAAACATAAATGTATATCCAGGTTTACAAAGATGATTGAACTGACGAACACCTTGTAATTCCCATTGGGTTCCCTGCCTGCTGTGCCCTGCCTGCTGTGCCCTGCCTGCTGTGTCCTGCCTGCTGTGCCCTGCCTGCTGTGCCCTGCCTGCTGTGTCCTGCCTGCTGTGCCCTGCCTGCTGTGCCCTGCCTGCTGTGCCCTGCCTCCTGTGCCCTGCCTCCTGTGCCCTGCCTGCTGTGCCCTGCCTGCTGTGCCCTGCCTGCTGTGTCCTGCCTGCTGTGCCCTGCCTGCTGTGCCCTGCCTGCTGTGCCCTGCCTGCTGTGCCCTGCCTGCTGTGTCCTGCCTGTTGTGCCCTGCCTGCTGTGCCCTGCCTGCTGTGCCCTGCCTGCTGTGTCCTGCCTGCTGTGCCCTGCCTGCTGTGCCCTGTCTGCTGTGCCCTGCCTGCTGTGCCCTGCCTGCTGTGCCCTGCCTGCTGTGCCCTGCCTGCTGTGCCCTGCCTGGTGTGCCCTGCCTGGTGTGCCCTGCCTGCTGTGCCCTGCCTGCTGTGCCCTGCCTGCTGTGCCCTGCCTGCTGTGCCCTGCCTGCTGTGCCCTGCCCGCTGTGCCCTGCCCGCGGTGCCCTGCCCGCTGTGCCCTGCCCGCTGTGCCCTGCCTGCTGTGCCCTGCCTGCTGTGCCCTGCCTGCTGTGCCCTGCCTGCTGTGCCCTGCCTGCTGTGCCCTGCCTGCTGTGCCCTGCCTGCTGTGTCCTGCCTGCTGTGCCCTGCCTGCTGTGCCCTGCCCGCTGTGCCCTGCCTGCTGTGCCCTGCCCGCTGTGCCCTGCCTGCTGTGCCCTGCCTGCTGTGCCCTGCCTGCTGTGCCCTGCCTGCTGTGCCCTGCCTGCTGTGCCCTGCCTGCTGTGCCCTGCCTGCTGTGCCCTGCCCGCTGTGCCCTGCCTGCTGTGCCCTGCCTGCTGTGCCCTGCCTGCTGTGCCCTGCCTGCTGTGCCCTGCCTGCTGTGCCCTGCCTGCTGTGTCCTGCCTGCTGTGCCCTGCCTGCTGTGCCCTGCCCGCTGTGCCCTGCCTGCTGTGCCCTGCCCGCTGTGTCCTGCCTGCTGTGCCCTGCCTGCTGTGCCCTGCCTGCTGTGCCCTGCCTGCTGTGCCACTGTCAATCATGCACACTGCAGGGCCGGACCAAATGAGTTGTAAGGGGGGGGGGGGGGTTCCTCCTTTTTTTGGGGGGCAAATCAGCGAAGTGGCGAAGGGGGCATGCTCCCCCGGAAAATTTTTGAAAAACGGTTAAAATCTGTGCAATCTGGTGCATTCTGGGCCTTGTTTTGAGGGTTAAGGCCTGTCAGTGTGAGTTGGTGGGGGGGGGGGGGGGGTACCTTTTTCTCATCGGATTTCACATTGAATAAAATTTGTTAGAGACACACACAAAATTTATTTAACAAAAAAACACACAAAAAACCACTCAAAGCAAGGTACATGCTTTTTCCAGGGGTGGGGTTCCGGAACCCCTGGAACCCCCCCCCCCCCCCCCCCCTGGGTCCGGCCCTGCACTGTAGAGCGCACAGCGCACTGTTGAGTCCCTCAATTTGAGTTAGCGCTTGTAATCCCTGCAGTAGGACATTAATAACGTGTCTTACTGACACCTCTTGACACGGCGCGGGTATGTGTTCATTGTGCAACTGGCAGGTTTGTGTTCATTGTGTAACTCGCAGGGATAATAATAATAATAATATATGGGAGATTTATTGAGCGCTTTACGTTCTCTAAGCGCTTTACAAAGAAAAAAACCATACATATACATACAAAGCAAAGATGTGTTCATTGTTTAACTGACAGGACTGTGTTCATTTTGTAATTGTCAGGAATATGTTCATTGTGTAACTGGCAATGATCTTCTAAGTTCACCTCCAAGCGAGGAGATAAAAGCGATGCTGTCGGGGTGTGAAGTTAGCTGAAAAATCTACTGAAAACATCTACGTTCTGGTGAAGAGCGCAGCGCAGAGTACTAATACCTCATTCTGGTGAAGAGCGCAGCGCAGAGTACTAATACCTCATTCTGGTGAAGAGCGCAGCGCAGAGTACTAATACCTCATTCTGGTGAAGAGCGCAGCGCAGAGTACTAATACCTCATTCTGGTGAAGAGCGCAGCGCAGAGTACTAATACCTCATTCTGGTGAAGAGCGCAGCGCAGAGTACTAATACCTCATTCTGGTGAAGAGCGCAGCGCAGAGTACTAATACCTCATTCTGGTGAAGAGCGCAGCGCAGAGTACTAATACCTCATTCTGGTGAAGAGCGCAGCGCAGAGTACTAATACCTCATTGTGGTGAAGAGCGCAGCGCAGAGTACTAATACCTCATTCTGGTGAAGAGCGCAGCGCAGAGTACTAATACCTCATTCTGGTGAAGAGCGCAGCGCAGAGTACTAACACCTCATTCTGGTGAAGAGCGCAGCGCAGAGTACTAATACCTCATTCTGGTGAAGAGCGCAGCGCAGAGTACTAATACCTCATTGTGGTGAAGAGCGCAGCGCAGAGTACTAATACCTCATTCTGGTGAAGAGCGCAGCGCAGAGTACTAATACCTCATTCTGGTGAAGAGCGCAGCGCAGAGTACTAATACCTCATTCTGGTGAAGAGCGCAGCGCAGAGTACTAACACCTCATTGTGGTGAAGAGCGCAGCGCAGAGTACTAATACCTCATTGTGGTGAAGAGCGCAGCGCAGAGTACTAATACCTCATTGTGGTGAAGAGCGCAGCGCAGAGTACTAATACCTCATTGTGGTGAAGAGCGCAGCGCAGAGTACTAATACCTCATTGTGGTGAAGAGCGCAGCGCAGAGTACTAATACCTCATTGTGGTGAAGAGCGCAGCGCAGAGTACTAATACCTCATTGTGGTGAAGAGCGCAGCGCAGAGTACTAATACCTCATTGTGGTGAAGAGCGCAGCGCAGAGTACTAATACCTCATTTTGGGTTGGAGCTCACTTTTGTGGTGGAAGTAGAAAGTGCACGAGAAAGTGACCAACCGGATGAGAGTCAGCCGCGATGTCGGATTGGTTGAAACTGAGATGTGTTGTAATTTCAACGAATCAGACCCCGCGGTTTGTTCTCTCCCGTTTGGGTGGCACCCACTTTCGCTTCGTGCACTTCAAACCAGTGCGCTAGTCACGAGCGTGTAAATCACCGGCCAGCTCAAACTCGGCACGAGCGACCCGTGTGTAAGTAGCTGTGTATGAAGAGAACCAGCTGACCCTTCTCACCTGTGCTGAAAATAACGGGTAGCGAGTCTTTCAACGGAATGGGGGCTCCGAGGCCATAACAGTATCACCTGTTCCGTCTAAAAGTAGCCTCTGTTTACCTGGACAGTTCCAACGGAAGGTTTGCTGTGTTGTTGCCATGAGTGTAGTAAAAGCCAAAGACGACCTCTGCAAACCCTTTACCGTTTAAAAAGAAATAGCTTTATTTCGGAAAACTAGAAAACAGAGAGAGAGAGAGAGAGAGAGAGAGAGAGAGAGAGAGAGAGAGAGAGAGAGAGAGAGAGAGAGAGAAGAGAGAGGAGAGAGAGAGAGGAGAGAGAGAGAGAGAAGGAGAGAGGAGAGAGAGAGAGAGAGGAGAGAGAGAGAGAGAGAGTAGAGAGGAGAGAGAGAGAGAGAGGAGAGAGAGAGAGGAGAGAGAGAGAGAGAGAGAAGAGAGAGGAGAGAGAGAGAGAGAGAGAGAGAGAGAGAGAGAGAGAGAGAGAGAGAGGAGAGAGAGAGAGAGAGAGTAGAGAGGAGAGAGAGAGAGAGAGGAGAGAGAGAGAGGAGAGAGAGAGAGAGAGAAGAGAGAGAAGAGAGAGAGGAGAGAGAGAGAGAGAGAGAGAGAGAGAGAGAGAGAGAGAGATGTGTATGGATGTACACTCGTGTGTCGCATTTCCTCTCTTAGCCACCACCACAAGCCTTGGTTTCTACAGGTACGAGTCACTTCCAGACTGACAGATTTGACTCAGATTCCGTTGTGGGTA